>NW_010329996.1:402-634 GCF_000700745.2 Antrostomus carolinensis
TCATCTCAGCTCCCTTTTGACCTCAAAGCCTTTAGTCTCCAAACCCCAAGTCATCCTAAAAGCCCCATGGGGTTATTTTGGGCTTCGCTGACTCACTCTCCCTATAGAGATGGAGCACAGAAAGTAATCCATGGTGCTTGGAGAGGACCCCATGGCCCACAGAGATCTGAGTGTCCTGCTTTTGGCCAGGTGCTTCCCACCTTAAAATACATAGATATATATATATATATAT
>NW_010329996.1:701-6886 GCF_000700745.2 Antrostomus carolinensis
GAGTGGTTGTCACCAATTTCCATGTTGTTTCCCCCAGAAGGATGGAAGGGGATGGCAGGTGAGCCAGCAAACGGCTATGAGGGGATCAGACAGCCACAAGGTGGAAACAGCTGAGTTATAAGCCCTTGAATATTGGGGCTTTATAATGGAAATGCTGCGAGCCCCTTAACTACGTTACCCGGCGCTACGGGGGCTTCTACAATAACTAAAGCCAACTCCCTTGAAAGATCAAAAATTAATAGACATTTCAGACAGGTTTTGAGGTGTCGACCACTGCTTTTTCAATCGCAAAGACTTTGCTAAAGTTAGAGACTGAGGAGGTCAAGCTTTAGGTAACACAAACATTTCCTCTTTGATTAGGGGGAGACTACTTGCCTTTTTTTTTTTCCCCAAATTATTTTATTATTTTATATATATATTGAGTAGTAGATTTTAGGTCATCCTTAATTTTTTTTACTGACAATAAAGAGCAGGTCATTGACCTACATAGAGAGCTATTTTCTTTTTCTCCCTCTCGATAACAATGGCCAGAACACCTATGTGCCAGGTTCTTCTGTATTCCCATCTACTCGGCAATTCACCATGGGGGCAGGACTTAAAAACCTTTGAGCCTCTCAGTGACTGGGATAAAAAAAAAAAAATAAAATTATCTGGGCTTCCTTCCAGCCATTTGAGCTTCAGAATCCATGAGATTTCAACAAAAAGGATATATCAGAGCTTTAATCTAGGAGCTTTTTGAAGAGATGGAAAAAAAAAAAGTTCCAGTAAAGTTCAGTCTTACCTTCTTCACTTTAGGAGCTGTTCATGCCAACGTCGGCCTATTTAGTAGAGTTCCTCTCCTTGACCTCTTTTTTACAGTGGAGATAATTAACATGGTGGGGTAAGATGAGTCTCTAAATTCACTGCACTCTCTCCCTGGCGCTCTCCCGTTTCCCTTTGAAAGCCGGGATGATTAAAGGAAGCTGCTTTTATTGGCACCCCAAAAAGAAAAATAAAATAAAATCAAAATAATTGAGGGGGAGAGGAAGTGTCTCAACTCTCCCGGCGGTGCTGGGGGGAAGAGCAGACACGGGGGAAGATGCATCACAGGGATGCGGGATGTAGCTCCCACCTCAGTACCCTCAGCAGAAGGGATGGATGGTGAATGCTGCCACATTGGTAGAGTCCTCCTTCAGATCTGTGAGTCAGAAAAAGCTCTCTGAAGATCTCAGGTTTGCTGCTCAACCAGGGAGAGCCTACCTGGAGAGAAACCCCCCCCCCCAGGGCTTGCCTTTCAAGTAGAGAAGAAGGCTTAGTCAAGCCAAGCGATGAGAAAAGATGTCACCCCCGCCTCTACACAACGTGGGCTTACAGTTGAGCAGTGCCCTTGTGTTGACTTCTTCAAGTTCTCTCTCCACCCTGGGAGCTTGAAACTAGAGTTGTCTTCTGGTTCCCACCCTCCAGCACCAAGGGATGGTAGATCAACAGTGGGATGAGTCAATGCAGGAGGAAACTCTGTGTCCAACAGGCTCCACGCGAGAGACGATGGGGTAGGGAGTGAGCACAGGAGCAGCCAGCTCAGGGAGGCAGGAGGAGTTTTACTTAGGGGATGTTAGATGAGGATGGGTCATCATGGGAGGAATGAGCAGAAAACAGGAGCCAAGCAGGAAGGCAGGTACCCAAAAAGGCAACGCTATCAAGATAGCAAGGCTCCCAAATGCCAGGGAGATGGGCACCAACCTGCTGTTGGTGGACCTGGCCCTGTGGAACCCTCCAGCTATTCCAGCATCAGCTCGCTGCCCTTCTGGCATTAATAGAAATAAAACCAGAGAGGAGATTTTAAAAGCCAGCATTTAGCATCATCTAGTGCTAAACCTCATCTTCCACTGTGTTTAGCATCACTAAAGTACAAAACTTGGAGCATTTGGAGCCATCATTTTGGAAATTCATCCCCTCCACCAAGCAAGACCTTGATGGGACCTAAATGAGAAATAAAGAGCCCAAAAGCAGCCACAGAGCACAACCCCATGGCCTGACCCTGCTCTTTGGAGAAGCTGCTCCCCAAGTTGGTGTGACAAAGTGAGGTCTCAGATATACAGATGAGTATGAGCTCAGGAAGCTTTGGCAAAGAGATGGTGCCCCAAGCGATTGCTCCTGGGCTGGCATCCACTCCACACCAGCACAACCAGCCCTTGGCACTGGTGTTGCTGTGGTTTGCTGGTGGGCTTGCAGTACCCAAAAAGATATTTTTAATGAAAAAAACCCTCTTCCTTTCTCCTCATAAGAAATTAATAAGAATAATCCCTGCACTCAGAGCCAGCCTTGGGGAAAGCTGTTCTTCTGAGTCAGATCAACCCTGCAATAAATCACAGACAGATGGAGAGATGGTCACTTGGATGCCAGGAAAAACCACCAAGCAAAGGATGGAAAAGCCTCACTCCAGCCCCAGAGAGAGGGGGGGAAACCCCCCCCCCCCAAAAAAAAAAAACCCCAGAAAAACAACCAGGAGATTTTTTCCTTAAGAAAACTCCGGGCTTGAGCAGGTTTTTGGGACAGGAATTTTCCTCCAGCCTCCACTGCCCCAACCTCCTGCTCCTCCTGCTGGTTATTCATCACATCCCAGTTCAAGTTAAATCCCACTTTCCCAGCCTGGACATTTTTCATCCCAAACTGAGCAATATCCCACCAGAATGCTGGGAACCGTGGCCATCAGGAGCCATCCCAGCAGCAAGAAGGCAGAGGAGGGTGATGGGCATGTCCTGCCTGACGCTACATCAGCATCTGCCCCAACCCTATTGATGGGTGAAGAAGGAAAATAAAACCCAAACAATTTTACCCCAATTATTTAAACCAGGAGCCCAGCACGAGGTGAACCACCTGTAATTTCTAATAACACCAGTAATTAGTGCAATTTTGTCCTAACAAGTGACTTGCCCAAGCAAGGAGACATTCAGGTGTTACCCATAACCCACAAATCATAGAACAGTTTGGGATGGAAGGGACCTTAAAGCTCATCCAGTTCCAACCCCCCTGCCATGAGCAGGGACACCTTCCACTAGACCACGTTGCTCAAAGCCTCATCCAGCCTGGCCTTCAACACTTCCAGGGAGGAGCAGCCACAGCTTCTCTGGCCAACCTGGGACACTGTCTCACCAAAATGGGTTAGGAAGGGAGTATAAACGAGCCAAAATTAGGCATAGCTGTGTGTGAGAGTGAGTCATTGGGGGTATTGCTGCCACCAGTAAGCTGCTGGTGTAAAGCAAACCACAAACTGGTTTGCTTTGCCACCCTATGTCTGAATTTCTGCTGAACTAGATGCCTGGCTTCCTGCAGTACTCACAGAAAATGGGAGAGAAGCCCTCAAGAAAAGCAGCAAGCTATCACTGAACCTTATTTGATGGGATTTTACCCTAATCTGATGTTGAGCAGGGTGTTAATAAATAAAACCAAGGTGAAGTGTTAGAGCTTATGAGTTCAGGAGCAGAGATTAGAGCCTAAAATAAGAGCATAGAGCCAGCAAATATGAGTGGCATCTACTCAGCACCTGCTGATGTCCCATACATCCCAGCTGGAGGCACATGCTCCTCACAGGACTCCACCATCTCCATTAACCAGAGGAGATCACCCCTTCTTTATAGCCCCTCGCTAACATTCCCTCTTTGCAGAGGGAGGAGTATCCAGGGGGAAAAATTCAATATAAACCAACTCAGGTTTCTTCCAACAAGTTAATCATTGAACTTGATCATAAAGGGCAGAGAGGGACAGAACAAGGGACAATGGTTATAAACTGAAAGAGGGGAGGTTTAGATGAGATATTAGGAAGTAGTTCTTCACTGTGAGGGTGGTCAGACACTGGCACAGGTTGCCCAAGGAAGTTGTGGATGCCCCCTCCCTGGAAGTGTTGAAGGCCAGGCTGGATGAGGCTTTGAGCAACCTGGTCTAGTGGAAGGTGTCCCTGCTGCTGGCAGGGGGGTTGGAACTGGATGAGCTTCAAGGTCCCTTCCAACCCAAACCAGTCTGGGATTCTGTGATATAAGAATAACCTGTCAGGAAAAGAATCTAGGAAAGGTGGCATTTCCACCTTGGTGTTTCTAGAAGAATCTCTGGGATGTCTAGCAGGAGAGGGCAAGAGGCATTGAACTACCTGGAATTGAAATACCATTGAAATTCCATTTTTCCCTGCAGAACCATCCCTTGCTTTGCCCAGAATCTGATATTTAGGGTGCTAAAATAACACACTCAGAACTAACCATGATATTAGGATTAAGCTCATCCAGAGCCATCCCAATAGAGTCGTTATAATTAGGGCTACAAATCCCCCCTGCCAAGGATAGACAAGACCAGTAAGCATCATCCATTTGTGGTGGGATGTGCTCCAGCAACAGACCTTCTCCAAAGTTTTACTGACCAACAACAGACAGCCAAAAAAAAAACCTCAGCAAGACAAACCATGGCTTGAGAAAGGGATTCAGCATGTTTTAGGGTAAAAAAAGATGATTATACAGTAAGGATCTGAGGATCTGGGGGGCTGGCACAACCCTGCCCTCAATCTTCTCTCCCACAACCACATCCCCAGCACAGAGCATCCACTGCTGGTGTTTCCAGTGAGGTCCAGTACAGGTTGGCAGCATCTGGGAGCATCACACCTACCAAAGTTGCAGGCACAACCTGTCCCCACAGATCCTACAGGATTTTTTTTTTTCCTGGAAAACTCCAGCTTGATACCCACAGGAAAAAACAGGCCAAGAAGATATTTCCAGATCCTACACCAGCAAGGACACTGAACATCTCACCAGCTTCTATCAAACCTTGAGGGAGGTGATGCTGCAGGTCCAGAAAGACTCAAACAGCATCATTATAATTATTGTCCCCACATATTTTAGCATTCATCTGGGCTAAAAAAAACCCCAAGCAATACCCTGGCACCATCCTTCCTCCCTGGGGTTCCTCTTCTTCCTCATCCCTGCTGCTGGAGGGATCAGGCTGGGACTGTGCTCCCCAACAGCTCCCCCTTATTTCACTTCTGTATCAGCCTAGAACCCCACTTAGGGCTCTAGGTGACACCTGAGCTAAAAGAAAAGCTTGTTAGAGGAAAATAAAACAGGCAGGGGGGTGTTAGAGGTTAATGCACCTCTCTAGACACCAGCCAGACGTTGCTGAGGCTTCCTAAAGGATCACTCTTCTCACCTCCCCAGCAGCTTGTGTTGGGAAGCACGAGCTGGTCACGTTTTCAAGGTCTTGCTTTGACAGCACAAGGGTCTGGTCCTTCTCCAAAAAATAAATCCTCCACGCTGCAGCAATGAGCTCAGCCCCATACATTAACCAACAGCCCTGCCCGGGTGGTGACATCCAGCCACACCAGCAGGAGATGGAGCAGTCACTTTGATTCACTTCAACTGATGGTTGATCACATCCACTTACTCACAAATACCCCCAAAAATTTAAAAAAAAAAATCCCCACAGGGTCATACCAGGCATCTTTAACCTCCATCCACTGTCAGAAGGACATGGGTGGGAAGCTCTGATGGGAACCAATGTCCTCACTTGGCAGCAGTCACAACTGCTCTTTGCCACCATGCACGATGATGTTAGAGAGGAGGAGAGGTGGGAGCAGCAATTAAGAATACAGAGGGTTTCTCATCTCAATTTATTCCTTCTGGGACCTGCAGGTGTTGCCACTTCATCATCACAAGGTGCCAAACAAGCCAGCAAAACTCATTTCCAAAGGTTTAAATCACCTGAAAAGGTCACCAAAGGTTTCTCTCCACCTCAGCTTGGTCCCAGCACAGATTAAGGTGGAGGCCACATTTTAGGGTGTTCTCAGCTGAGCAGCTCTGTGGGTGTCAGCCAAGGGGTGGGGTTGTGTAGATCATCTCCATAGCATCCCAGAGCTGTGCCCGTGCCAGGAGATGGAACTGCAACAGATAGATTGATGGCACCAAGGAGCCCATCACCCTGTGCATCTTCATCATGGTTGGATGCATCCCACACCCCTCACTCACCAGCCAGGACAGACTTGGCTACTTGGCTAACCATGGGCACCACTCCTGGTGCTGCCTGACCACCAGCATAGCTAGGACAAGGGTCACTGTTCCCTGGGGAGTCAAGGACAGTCAAGGTGGTCAAGGATAGTCAAGGACGACCGTTCATGAATGATGCTGGTCAAAGGCAAGAGGGAGAATCACAGAATCCCAGACTGGTGGGGG
>NW_010329997.1:0-463 GCF_000700745.2 Antrostomus carolinensis
TGCTGTGCCGATGGTTGTGCCGGAGCTTGTGGTGGTTGTGGTTGTTGTTTTGACATCCAAACATGACCAGCCCCGGTCTGTGAACCCGTCGTGCTGCTGATACCGTAACTCCCGGTGTAGGTGACCTGACCAGGTTGGCCATGAGTAGCCGGGACACCTGGGTGACCATTTGGGGGGAGGTATTGATCGAATTCGTTGACGTCAAAGGTTTCGATGTTGGAGATGACGTCGCTGCTGAGCTCGCCGATGTCCACGTCTCTGAAGTCAATGTGGGGTGGCTGCCGGCCGCCTTCTTGTAGCGGGCGACCTTCCCGCTTCAGGTCCTGCTTGCCCGGCTGCGCGTCCGTCTTAGGGGTGGTGGGGGGTGTGGGGGGACCCTGCGATTGCCCTGTGGAAGGAAAGGACACGGGAGTGAAGGGGACGTTGGTCCCACCACAGCCGGGAACCCCTGAGGCGGGGGGTG
>NW_010329997.1:601-1825 GCF_000700745.2 Antrostomus carolinensis
CAGGCAGGAGCTGTGAGTGCAGGGCCAGCTGTTGGGGGTTTTGTTGCCTTTTTAATTTATTTTTAATTTTTTTTTTTAAAGTATGGATTCATGTTCCTCATGGGCAGAGGAGATGGAAGTGGCCACAGGGGCTGGTGGACAAGGGCGAGCGTTTGTGTGCCCATGCTATGGGCAGCTCTGTCCCTGTCCTGGAGCATCTGACCCCTTTGCGATACATTTCTGAGTCTCTCTCTCTCTTTTCTTTCCCCTCAACTTTTCTTTTCTTTCCCCTCAACTTTTCTTCTCTCTCCCCTCAACTTTTCTTCTCTCTCCCTCAAATCTTTTTTTACCCTCACTTCTCAATTTTTTTCCTCCCCTCCCTCAATTTTTTTCCTCCCCTCCCTCAATTTTTTTCCTCCCCTCCCTCAATTTTTTTCCTCCCCTCCCTCAATTTTTTTCCTCCCCTCCCTCAATTTTTTTCCTCCCCTCCCTCAATTTTTTTCCTCCCCTCCCTCAATTTTTTTCCTCCCCTCCCTCAATTTTTTTCCTCCCCTCCCTCAATTTTTTTCCTCCCCTCCCTCAATTTTTTTCCTCCCCTCCCTCAATTTTTTTCCTCCCCTCCCTCAATTTTTTTCCTCCCCTCCCTCAATTTTTTATTTTTTCCCCTCAACTTTCCCCCACCTCCTCAAATATTTTTTTCCCTCAATTTTTTTCCCCCCCTCCTTCCTCTTCCCCAATCCCCATTTTACCCTGGTTTGGGACACAACTTTTCCTAGGTGCCCATGACCTCACTCCCTCCGTAACACCTCAAATACTTACCCGAGTGCTCCCCGGGGGAGTGGACCTCGCTGATGCTGGAGGACGACTGGGGGGAATCCGCCTGCAAGGCCTTGAAGATGGCGTTGGGAGAGATGTGGGTTTGCTCCGAGCCCTCCTCCTGCTCCGACTGCCCGTTCTTCACCGACTTTCTCCTCCGTGGTTGGTATTTGTAGTCGGGATGATCCTTCTTGTGTTGCACCCGCAGCCGTTCGGCTTCTTCCACGAAGGGACGTTTCTCGCTCTCGTTCAACAACCTGGGGTTGGTTAAAGGGGTGGGGGGGATATGGGGGGTGAGGGGGTTGCAGCTCATGGGGGGGTATTAACAACAACCCAAACCTCTCCCTTGGGTCACCTCGAATAGCAACACAAAGCCCCCCCCACAATGTTGAACCCTCTATCTGGGGCACGTTACCCCCTTTTTACCCC
>NW_010329998.1:0-20362 GCF_000700745.2 Antrostomus carolinensis
CGGCGCCCATGCGGCTTCTCCCCTGGGCCCTTGCCTTTTTCCTTTCCCCCCGTCCAAAATAAATCGGACTTGGGGACGTGCCTATAGGGAGCGAGGGACCGGCCACAGGGTCATTTCATTTAATTTTTCTGGCTGTGGATCCAGGTATCCCAAGCAGCCCCCGAGCATCTGGGCGGGATGCGGATCACCCGTGTTCAGGGGGAAAAAAAATGCTCACCCTGTCTAAACTGAAGCAGTTAAATCATCCAAACCGTTTTTTGCTCTGCATACAGCAATCTTAATATCGGCTGTCAGCAAGGGACAATTTCTATCGATTATTTAAATATTTTATTACTTATAAATAAATATTTTGCGGATAGATTAAATAGTTGGGAATAAGACAAAGCCTGCAGAGAAGCTGAAGAAGGCTGGAGAATTGCTTAAGGAAACGAAGATCCACTTTGGGAGATCCGGAGGGGATTTGGTTTCCCCCCGGGGACAGTCGGGGTAACAGACTTTGCCGGACTTCTCCCACAGTTAAAATGGAGTTGGATTGTCTGCACCTCATAAACAGAAACGAAAAATCCCGTGTTGGGTTCTGGCATTGCTGTGGCAGGAGAGTCAGGACAAAGGAAGGCCAGACACCATCCACCGAGGGTGATTTAGGAATAATTAAATCAATCCTGCCACGGTGCAGGGAGGGTGGATTAAAAGATGCTCCAGTGAAAGCTTAGCAGGATGCAGGGTGGAAGGAGCCGAGCTCTCCCAGGAGAGTCCCTGCTACTCGTGCAACAGGAGGCTCGGTCGGGAGGGCTCATCCCAAACCCGGGGTCTCTCCCCAGGCAAATGCTCCCAGTTTGGGTGCTCTGGAGTAAATACGGCTTCGTTTTCGTTGTGGACCGGACAGGGCGAGGTGAAAACACGGCAGGGGCTGGTGTGCAGGTCACGGTCTTGGTGGGAGAGAGGAAATGAAATTCAGATTTGTTTTATTTTCAGTTCTAGACAGAAACAAACCTGAAACACTTAGCTGCAGTTGTATATTCTGTGCTAAATGGTTAAGACCTCTAGTTGTACCAGGCTGGGAGATGACAGACCAACAGTCTGCAGATACCTGCAGGATCGAAACACCCAAAGAGAGAGTGGATTGTGGATTGCAAAAGAGACAGGAGCTACCCAGGGACGAGAGCTAAAGGGGAAAACTTCAGCTGAATGTCAAGCAAAACCCGCCCGCCCGTGAGCCTTGCTGGGCTTCGGCGCTCTGGTCAGAGGGTGGAGCGGAATGCTTGAAATCTAAACGGGATCAACATTGGAATAATTTTTCCTGTGGTCCCAGAGAGAAAAAAATACACGAGTGAATGTGCCTGTGCTGTCCCTAGAGTTCACACGTTTGTCGGAGCTGAAGGAAAACTGTTTGAAAAAAGAATGGATTTAGGAGTGAATGTAGAGAAGGATCTGATCGCAGGCAGGTCCCTTGCATTTGCATGCTGCTTTTGTTAGTAATGTTATCGATCTGGTGGGAGCCTTTCGATTCTGAACAGCGGAGAATATTTCTGAGATTTTCTGTTTATGCTCTCCGGAACTGCAGGGCTTTTCTGAAATTTGGATGTATTTTAGAAAAAGACTTTTTGTTCCTCTTTCTTTCCCCCTTCTCAGAGCTACATGTTTCTTAGTTCGATGATACATTTATACGTTTATTTTGAACAAAGGCTGCAATTCGTTGGGGGTTATTTTTGCCGTTGGAGTGTTGTTAGTTTTTATCGAAAATCGTTTTGTGTACCGGGAGGCGTTGGAGGGTGGGAGTTTGAACCCTCAGGGGAGTGGAAGTGGTCCGAGACCTCTCCTCCATCCCCTGGAGAACGGCTTTCATCCGTCTCGGCTTTCCAGCTGCTGATTTTTCAATCTGGTTGTCCCGAGCTGAGAACTGGCTGCGCAGAGGCGGGTTGGGCTCCTGCCCGCCCAGGGCGGTCCAGGAGGATTTCCAGAGGATAATGGGGTAATGCAAACTGGCAGGGAGCAGCTAATGGGATATCGGAGTGAAAGCAACCAGGGTAAAGGTAGAGGAAAGGAGCTGGCACTGGCTCTCCTAGGGAAGGACTGGTGAAAAGCAGTGGGGAGCAGAGTGGATAAAACCTTTTGGAGGATTCAGCTGAGGACTGGGGCTCCAGGAGAGGACTATTTGCTCATGGAGACTGAAGAGGAGACGGACCAGCAGCTGGGGAAGGGCTCAGCACTTCTCCAGATGGGGTAATGAGGGGATGCTGCTTTATCTCAGCGTGACTAACAAAGGGTTAAGAAACCTCTGGATGCAAGAGCAGGAGGGGGGGTGGCTTTAAGCCAGGCCAGGGGTGGATATGCTCTCCTCTCAGAGAGGGGGTGAGGGACAGGGACACCCCCAGGGTCCTCACAAGAGACAGCTGGATCTGAGATGGAAGAGCAGCTGCCATCAGTGCTGATTGCGAGTGCTCACTGCTGGTGTCTCCAGAGGGAAGTCCCTAAAGGGAAGGTGATTTGTAACTGTTTAAAGCGCTGTCTTCTGGTATTTTCTGGTTCTCCTTTCACCCTGGCACTTGACCTTTTGTGCACAGAAACACAGGAGATGTGGGGGGAAAGCTCTGTGTTACCAGGTTAGCCAGGTTTCTGTAGCTTCTGTGTCCATTTCTCTGACTCTTCATTATCTTTGCTTCTTCTTATGTTTTTTGATCAAAGAGTTTTGCTCCCCTCAGGACAATCTTCACATCCTACCAACTGGAGGAGCTGGAAAAGGCCTTCAATGAGGCCCACTATCCTGACGTATATGCTAGAGAGATGTTGGCCATGAAAACAGAGTTGCCAGAAGACAGGATACAGGTAATCATATCTCTTGGACTCCCTTATCCTGCCCCTCTCAGCCATGTTCATCCTTCCCAGAAGAAAAGGCAGTGGCATGGGAAGCCTGACGTTGCTCTAAATAAACCTCCCCAGGCTGTCCACTCCCCTGCTCTCCAGGAGTAGGTAGCCAGATCAGCTGTCCTTGGCAGATGTGTATTTGTTGTTTGTATGTCAACATGTGCTGTACATGGTGTGTTGTACCTGTGGTTCGGGATGTGTGTAACAGAGGGAATCCTAAATCATTGAAGGGGAACTGACGTGCAAGGAAAGACCCACTTTCAAGGTCTTGGTGGTATAAGCAAGAAGAGAGTCTCCAGAGACTGGGTCTGGGTGGGAAGTGTGGGAGGGAAAGAGCTCCAAAAAACCTCTTTGCTCCTTTGGGTGCAGGAGGATGGCAGGGATGTCGCAGGCAGCTAGGACGACAGTGTGGGAATAATGGGTGAGTCCTATTTAGGTGTTTGCACCATCTCTGCATAGTAACTGCCTTTTCCTCCTCAAGCAAAGCTTTCCTGAAATTTCTGGGGATAATTTTTTTAAAAATTATTTTTAATGTTTGGGGTTTAATTGCGTGCCAGTCCTGTCATGCCATTGCGAGGAGGTAGAATGAGGCAGTATGGAGTATCACCACAGTGTGGTGAATCCTCCGGCGGTCAGGAGCAGCAGCCAGCAGCATGAGTGGCCGCCAGTATGCAAGCAATCATTGCAGCCTAAAAAGCCAGAGAAGACTGGCAGATGTTGTGGACAGCATGGGAGGCACAATGTCCTTGTACAAACCAAACATGAAGTTCACAAGGGTGGGCACCAGCAGCTTCTGCTGCCTCTTTCCCCCCATGCCTCGCTCCCACCAGGTGGCTGCACAAGGCACAGGGATGTAATGGCCTGAGCCTGTTTTGCTGGGGCAGGTGATGTTTCTTGGCTGGCTGCAGGTTAAACTGGCCTGATCTCCTGCACACTGGCAGGGGTGCCTCTGTGGCTGGTGCATAGCAGTTTCTACAAGAAGCATTGGCCTGAGTGCCATGTGGTGTTGAGAGGGTCCTGGTTTCCCTGGTACTTCCTTCGGCTCAGCCCCTCTGCAGGCACGTCCAGCATTCACGGATCTGTTCCTTCAGCCTGTGCTCTTTCTTTGCTAAAGAGACAGCCCAGGAGGCTGCTCCCTCGCAGGTTTGGAACATAGCTCACAGAGCATTGAACAAGGTAACGCTGATGCTGGAAACTGCTGAGGCAGGAGCCTGCGCAGGGACAGGGAGATCTCCCAAACAAAACTGCAGCCCTTTTCCTCTCAGTCCTGAGGCCCCCTCACTGCCCTCATTCTTGTGCGCAAGCTAGAGTGACATTTTTATAGAAACAAGTTGTGCTTCTTATCCTGTTGTCCTGGCAGGAGTCCTGCTGACCTAACGGCTTGTAGATAACCTGTGTGCTGACAGGATTTCCAGCAGTCTTCAGAAATAATGTCCTGTCATCTGAAATCCTACCTGATGCATTAGGATTAGCAAATGCCCTGATGCTTTGCCTCTAGAGAAAGCAAGCTGGATGGAGGGTCATTTCTCCACGTGTGACCTATAGAATATCAAGTCAAGAGGTTAAAGACCTGTTAGGAATTTAGCGTTGCCTGCACCCACCATCTGATGCTGGGCTGGAAAGAAGGTTCTTTGATTTCCCATAAAGGGCCTTTTCAAGGAAGACGTTCCTTCAGTGTCACAGTGTATGTTGAACTGCAGAGGCACCGTTTCTTCTGTGGCCAGAGCTGAGGGCTCTCACTATAGGTGAGGTGGAGGGACATGTTATGGCAGGGAGTGCAGAGCCAGGCACTGCACGTGCTGCTTCAGCATCTGGAGCATCCTTCTAGTTCTGAGAATCAGTGCCTCATCTGATTTGAAAGTGCAGTAATGGGTAACCTATTTCGGCTCTCGCTGACTTGCTGCTGGCGTGTCATTCTGCAGCTGGCTAATAAACAACTGCCTACTCTTCCTGCACTGCAGAGTTTTTAAACTTAGGAGTGTTCCTTACTGTGATCCCTCTGCCCCAGAGATCAGGTTAGACTTGGATGGCAGAAACACCCCGTGGTGTGGCTGTTCTGAACATCAGACTTTGCTAATTGCACAAGTATTCCAGGAGAAAGTGCTTGTGAGTGACACTTTCACTCATCATGAAAGGAGAAGTCATGAGAAACAGCAGGATTTCTGTGGCATCTGTTGTGTGAGAGCATGAGCACTGTGCCAGGGTGAGCGTCAGGGTCACGCAGGAGTCCTGAGGACTGATGATGGGGGGAGACCTGTTAGTTCCCACTAATCTTTCCAAGGGGTCAGCACCCGATTGTCCATTACCACATATTGTACAAAGTTTCCTTTTCCATGGATTTTTTTTTCTTGTGTCCCAAGCCATAAGAAGATAATTCCCAACCTTGGTCATGCTTCTTTGTACTTCATCTCGTGTTCCTTTTCAACTTTAGCCCCTTTTGTGTGCACCTAATTTGTTCTCCCTTGTTATGGTGTTCACACTCTTTAAATAAATCTAAGTTATTTCTTCTCCTGGCTGTCACTTTTGGTTTTCATCATTGCTTTAGCAAGCTGTGAAGATCTTTTCTTAAATAATTATTCATAAATCACACGCTAGTCTCTTAATCATGTGGTTGTTCTTCTGTAAAGCCCATCCTGCCTGTCATTCTTGCTGGAGATAAGGGACCACTTGCCTACAGCTGCACATTGGCTATGTTCTCACCAGTTCAGCTGATGAGGCTGCACCCTTTCACACTGCATGCAACTTCCTCCTGGATGGAGCTGGCTGCTTCTAGAAAGAACGTGAGCATCCTCACATTGGGCAGTATGAGGAAACAGTTTAACTTTCTCAGTGAGACACTTTGCACAAGTCAGACCAGATGTCACTTTGGCCGTTTTGCAAGATACTAGAAAAAGACTTCATTAGTCAAAGTATTTGAAAGAATATTCAGAAGAGTTGAAGTGCTGTTATTAGAATAAACCCAGAACTTTCTGTCAAATCCAGGTGAGGTAAGTAGATTCCCATGGAGAATTATACCCTTAATAGACAATTTGAAGTATTTGAGATAGCCTCAAGCTGACAAGTATTCTGACAGCTGACTTAATCAGTGTCTTTCTCATAAGAGATACTCTTAAGTGTAATGTGTAGATTTTAGTTACCCTTATCAAATTTATTAATATGTGACAGTTCCAAACTTCCAGCACCAGTATCTATAATATTAAAGTTCAGTAACAGTTTGATTTAGGGTATTGAAATGACTGTGTATATTTGTCATTACAGTATGTCTCCTTCTGATCAAATAAATCGATTAACCAGTTCACTATTTCTAAAAAATAAGATCTTGACTGCCATTGTGGTCATGCTAAATTCACCTTTTAAGGGAACTAATAAATTTAAAAAGAGAAGAAAAGTGCTTTAAAAAGTGCTACAAACAACAGTTTGTGTTGTTAAATGATTGTATGGTAATTGCATAGATGAAGAATTTTGTGACAAATAAAATTGCTCACATAAGTAAAAGGAACTCCAAGGAGATGCTGGTGCCATGTGTGAGGAGAGGGGATTGTCTGTGTACGCAGCAAGCTTTGTCAGGCAGCTAAGGTGTCAATTTTGGCTAAAAACAAAACAAAATCAACTAAATATCTAGTTGAAAATGTATTGCTTTCAGGATCACTGTATAGGCTATTAGGAGTTGAATGGGGATGGAGGAATCGGGAGGGATGGTCACCTGGAGGGAAGCATTCATACCAAGAGTATTTTTCCAGAAGAAGAGGCTTACCTTGCTTCAGTTTTGCAAACATGTTCTGTATTTAGAGGTGAACATAATTTGGAAAGGCCTGAGGAACATGTATTGCACTGAGGAGCTCAGGAATGAACCCACAGAGTCCCCTGAAGAAACACAATATAAAGTGTCAAGGAAAAATTGACTTTATGAAGCTGTAGCAGCCCTGGCTTCTCCCCCTCCTGCCAACTTTTCCTGCTTGCTGCAGACCGTTGAATTGTAGTCCTGACCCCATGGTATAAGTGTGGGATGGGGATGATTGCTCCATGCAGTTGCTGACCTTTCCTGAATCTGTGCCTGGAATGGCTGCCATGGGATTTCTTAGTGCTGCAGAAAGTACTAGTGGTGTTGGTTTTTCTAAGCCTATGCTTGCCACTTTTAATCTCAATATGCAAGGGACCTGTCTGCTCTTGCTAAAACTTTGTGTGAGTCTCACACTTAGAAGAGAGAAAAGCCAGCACGAGGCACAGTGCCAGTGTGTTCCCACCAGTATCTCCATACGGCACAGTCACGGAGATTGTGTAGCTGGAGGGAAATTACCAGAGCGATTAGGGTGGTTGGAAGTAGATTACTGAGGTGATGGAGAAGCTGAAAGTGTTGCTGCTGTGTAAGCCAACCATTTCAAAACTTTTTTTTTAAGAACCTTGCAATAAGTTAGTAATGAAACAGAGCTGAGCAGCTAGTGTTGGCTACTTTTGCCAATAATTTCTGAGCACTGGGGCAAGCCACAGCAGTGTGAGACCAGCTAAGTGTCATTATCTTCCCTTTTGCTTTTAGAAATGTAGGAAGTGTACTAGTGAGAGTAATAAAACTAATCAAACTTACTGGCTTGGTGAGAATATGATTATGGGTGTTTCTCATGGCTTATGCTGCATCTCTGCCTCCATGTCTTTAATTGGTATGTGAGGAGTTCATCCACTTTGCTGCCTCTTCAATAACATGCTTGTTTAGTTGATCTAAATTCATATTAATTTCCATTTTTCAATTAAGAGTTGTTTAATTTGGCCCTTTCTGTAATGGAGTGTTTTCATTACCCTTTATCTATGGCCCATTTTCAGTCCATGTGCTAGAACTTCGTTTACAAGTTAATTACCATAGCTGCAAACAGAGGGGCTGGGTGATGGGCGAGCGCAGGGGCCCAGGCAAGTCTTCCCAAAGGAAAGTCTTATGCTGCATGTCTTTAGACAGAGGGAAAAAAATGAGGCAGGAGACAGGAAGGGAAACGGAGAACCAGGAACATCTCTTAAGCTTACTGTGAAGTGGGGACTTCTCTGCTTGTTGTAAGACCGTGCAGGTTACCTGCCCAGCTTGTGGGATCTACGCTGGTACAGCTGGGGCTGTAGGTTTAAAAGGTGTTTTTTAGAGCAGAGATGGAAGTATAGAGGTATGAATATTGTGTATTCCCAGGTACAACTTTATCCCTCTATGTTCAGTCCCTGTGTTGCTGCAGCCACAGACCAATTTTCTAAATGGGACAGAAAATCAAATAAAACCAAACTTGCCTGTCCTTGCCTTCTGCTGTGTTCCTTGCAAGATGTTTATGGCTGTCACAGCATAAGGGACAGTGTGGTTTTGGTGTGCTCCTCCACAGCATCAGGAGGGAAATGGGACTTTGCAGTGACAGCTCCTTTCCTGTTCTCTCGGTGGTTTGAAGAGACTGTCACTGAGGGTCAGACACCTTCAAGTGCTGGGGCACTACCTGTGACAGGAAAGACAGGAAGGCACCAAAATATACTGTAGCCCATTGCTGTGGAGTGCCTTGGCAAGGACCTTCCCCATTGTGGCCAGGACAATGAGGAATGGCTGTGCAGGCCTAATGCCAGGCTGTGACAACTCAGCCTGTCTTCCCCACATTTATCTCCCTGTTTCCTTAACAACAGTAGTTTAAGGGTAACACTTCTCTGAGTTAGCCGAGGTACTGTGGTTCCTTGATCATTTAAGCTCTTCTGGAAACAGTGCCCTAAGTCCGTGTGCTGGGAACACTTGCACTCACTCCTTTTAATGATGAACTTTCTTTTCTCTCCTCTGATAGCGCTACAGTTTTCCACAACTGATTTTGAAAAAAATAATTGGGCAGCCAAGCAAGTTCAATACTTAATTCCCCTCCAGCCTTAGGATGCCTGGCAGAGGGACCAGCTGATGGTTGTGTGTTCAGGTTTTTCTTTAATGACCCTTTATCATAAACTTTTCCTCCTTTCCTAGCTTTGAATAGAGATTTTTTTCAACAGTTCAATAACAAAGGCACTTTAGAGACATGGTTAATTTACTCTCCCTTTTATTTCTTAATGGATCTATTTTTCTCTGTACTGTTTATCTTTTACCCTGATAAATCTCAACAAGTTCTTCGCATTCTTTTCTGGCAGAAACCAGAAAGAACCTCCTCTGCCTTTTCATTGTCCTTCTTTGTGGGTGTTCTGTGAGCCAGGTTTTGCACAGGTCTGTGCAAAAATATATAAAAAATTGTACCATCTGCCTCATGCCCCAAGCTGTTGAGAAGTCTAGTACTCAGCAGACATGCAGATGACCCTGATCTCCCTACATGTGAGGCTGGCAGGTTCTTCTGTGCAGAAAAGAAACTGAGATGAGAGACAAACTGTTGCTACAATATCCTATAGCAAAGATGGCTTCCAGAGACCACTTTCATCAGGGGCTATGAGGAAGCATCAGGCATTCTTCTGTCTATTCTGAGCAGCACTGCCCTGAGAGCAGCAAGAAATGTTCAGTTTAGGACCTGCCTGGTGCAAGAAGCACAGTTTTCTCCCTGGTTTCTGTTTCAGTGGGTTTCTGTTAGGCTCCCAACTGCCCAAGCAAGGGCAGGGCTGAAACTTTGGCTGTCGTTACTGGAGTTGTCAGCTGCAGCTTTCTCCCCACATTCATAGCGAGGGAATGCAAGTGCTTATACCTGATCACCTTCCTGTGACTAATGGACTAAAGGTCCATAGCATGGACTATGGACTAAAGGTCCATAGCATGCATGTTGGACATTCATAAATATGAGGATTATGTCCCCTCTCTGGTCTAGAAGTAACCTACTGTCTGACTCCTGCCTGACTGTTGGAGCTGACCTGCTACAATTTGGATAAGCAGCAGCACGTTGCAGGCTGGGTTAGCCCGTACTGGTGTTGCTCAGCCAGGCCAGTGCAACCAGGCTGCCCACACGTGCCTCTGGGACCCACAGGGTCCACAGAGTATGCCACCGGGGGGAATACCTTCTCATCCATGCTACCCTTTCCTCTCCAAGGGCACTGCTTGGCTCACCCAGAGGGAGGCTGAACTGAGTGTTGTTGGGAAACAACCCCTCGGAAGGATCTAGCCAACTCATCCATCTAAATGTACGTGATGAGCACCTGTGCTGATCACTGCTCTTAGCCCAATGAGCCAGTGATGTCCATTCCAAGACAATTTGTTTTATATCCAGAAGGTGTTTCAGACACTTTAGGTCCCTTCATGTCTCTGGCTTCACTACCATCCTTCCAACTCAGTGTCCTCCATGACTGTCACTGCAGTGCCCTGCCATTTTTTAGTTGGTTGCATCAACTCGTTGAGCTTATATGATGACCATGACTGAGATCAAGGCTTCAGTGGCAGAGTGACAACTGAGGGAGGATCCCTGCGTTGGAGATCATAGCCTGGGTGAACTAAGCACGGGTCATAGCTGGGAATGCCCTGGTAAGCTTGGATGTGCTGTCCTTCTGCGAGCAGTATCCAGGAGCAGGTTGCATGTTGCCAGCTCTGCGGGTCACACCATCAGCTGTGCTGTGCACTAGCCCAACCTGGCAATGTCAGCTGCAATGTCAGCTGCACGTGTCAGTGTCACAGCAATGGCGAGCGCCTGAAACATGAGTCTTTTGCAGCTATAAGGTGTCATGTGAAAAATCCTGGAGCTGAGTTCCACAAAAAGGTGAAGGTCACACTGAGATGAGAAACAGGTAGAGCCAGGAGAAGACGCTTGGTAGGAGTAGAGGTCTGAAGGGCCACCCCAGTGCGGCCAACCTAATTGCTAGTCCTGACCACTTGGGTGGTGGTCAGGGGACAGCTGCTGTTCTGGCCTGCTCTTTGGCTCTGGTCGTCCTCCTCCTTCCCCAGATTCAGGAGAACCTGGTGAAGGTTTTGCTGAGGTTGGGTGATTAGATATCTTACTGCATGAGGCAAGGAATTGCAAACACCATCCTTACCATGTATCTTGTAAAGGACTGCAACTTTCTCCTTTTGGTGCTCAGTGCAAGCTGCTGCATGGAAACTTATCACAACATGGTACAACATTTTACAATTGATAACATGTTTCAGTAGATTTCTTCTAGCTAATGGTTCCAAGCGCCAAGGGTTCCCGTGCATTGGTGAGCCTGTGCTGTAGCCCTCAGGGGAGACTTTGTGGGCTGTCCTCATGCACGCAAGGATGGGCTTGAGCCTTATCTCTGGAAATGATGGGCACCAGGTAGTGCTGCAGACACCATCTCCTGCTGATGCACAGCCTCGGGGTCCTATGTTTCATCTGGAGAAGGCCAGAGCGCACCTTTGCCCTGTGCTCTGTGTGTACTGATAAAGGAAAGGGCAACATGCAGCTGCTTCTGGCATGCAGGGGGCAGCCCCAGAGAACAGGCAGTGCTCTGCAGCCCCTGAGGAAGACTGGTGTGCCAAGCTCAGATTTTGGTGCTCATTGGAAGGCATCATGGAGGGAGATGTGCCATTTCTCCTCCCACTGCCCGGACTCTCCTTGGTCTAACGTGAAGGTGATACTATGATGCAGCCCCACATGTTCACAGAGAGCATTGCATACGGATGTGTATGAACACCTACGCTAACATTTAGTCTGTGCCAGAGGAGCTGCAGAGCAGTTTTAGCAGAGAAAAAGGAGGCAAATGAAATAACACAGGCAGGATATCAGCTTGGTTAATGGAGCCAGGCATTGTGAGCACCCAAAGGATGGATGCTCTGTGCAGTATCACCCCTTGTGTTGATGATAAATGTATCCCTGGGTTTGTGTGGACTAGGATGATGGATGATGCACCCTTGCTAGCTTGCCTGTGTCAGTCATACACCCACCACCCTGATGCTTTTCTTGTTTTTCAATCAATATGTTAGGAAAAGAGGAATCTGGGTGTTTATCTACCATGTCCCAGCATCTGGCAGCCTATATGGAGCCATACCAGTTTAGTGTAGAGAAGACCCAAGCTTGGACAAACTATCATGTCTTTGCTCAAGAGAGATGAGTACCATCTCACAGCTCATCTCCGTACATCTGGTTGGGCCTGTTAGCTAAGTGAGTTGGACACAACTCCATCTATTACCAGGCAGGGCTTTTGCCATGCCATGTACAGGAATTGCTCTTTCTAATGTGAGCTCAGAAAGCTCTTTCCCAGTATTCAGTGGGAGGAGGGATGATGAGTCCTGTAATCAGTGATGCAGCCCATGTGCAACCTTTACTGCTCTCATTTAACTTCATACCCACTTTACACCAGCCGTAGAAAGTGATGTCACCATAAACAGTGCCAATAATTTTGACATTACATCTGAAAAGACAGCAATAAACCATTTCCAGGCTTATGCAAGTGACACAGTCTCCACCAGCAGCTTGGGGACAGGAAACTTTCCTGGGGTGATCAATACAGGGGAGGGATTTGAGGAAGCCCCAGGACCCAGGCAGACCTTACACTCTTGTGGCAATTCATTATAAAGCCCAGAGCCCATGAGTGCAGGCAGGGAGATGCTCTGAGGAAGGTATGAGGCTGTTCTTTGCAGTGCTCACATCCTCGGATTGAACCCAGCCAGGGCCATCAGCCCCATCTAATATGACAGTGAGGACATGGTTATTTTTTTCAGAAGAGGTTTTAGTTTTGACTGCTCTCATTGTAGAGGCTTAGGCTGGAAATAAAGAAGGTAGAAATGGAGGTGTGTAGTTGTCAGAAGGAACTGAGTGCTGAGATGGCAGCAGGGCCCCAGGTGTGGAGGTTTGCTGGAGGTGCTCTCTGATCTGCAGCTGGAGCCACCAGCAGCGAAGTGCCAGGCATGCTGCTGGGCATGACTTCAGGAGCAGTGTTCTGGTGAGAGGGGGAGAGTGGGCTCAACCAGGCTTTTCTAATCAAGGAGAGGAGGAACCAGTATGCAGGCAGAGTTGTGAAGAACTTGCACTAAGAAACAGAGCTTCTCCATGCCAGAGTGTACAATGCTTTGCAGGATCAGCCCAGAGCAGCATGGTGGGAAAAGGGACATCAGCAACTACAGGTTGTTGGTGTAGGTGTCTGTGTGTTTCCCACAGCAGTAAACACCACAGAGGAAAGAGATCTGGTGGGTGAACGTGAGAAGTTCAGCTTCTGTGGGGTTCAGCTTCTGTGGGGTTCAGCCTGAGATGACTGGATCCCTAGGGGAAGAGCTGGATGGACATGACTGTGTTGGGTCAGAAAGCCATCAGCAGTGTGATGTCAGGTGGGACCATGACAGTGAATTACGACCCAAGGCAAAGTCACAGAAGTCCAGAAAGCTCCCAAGCTGCCTGGCTGGGCAGGATAGGGTTTCTCTGCTGTGTCCTCACTTGAAGAGCTCAGTATCAGAAATAGCTTTTTTGCAGAGATCTTACAGAGTGATAGTTCAGCTCCCCTAAGCTGAAGGTTTGCGTCAGGGCACTTGTCGGAGAGCAAAGGCAGGTAAAATGCTTGTTAGTCCACGGAGGGGGGAGATGGTCTCAGCGTTGCTGCTGGAGGAACTTGGGATTTTGCCCCTTGCCTTAGTTTCTGGTTTGACAGCAGCCGAGTGCAGCTGCTCCCTGCGACCTGGCAAAGGTGTGTGCTAGTGGGGCGAGTGCTGGTGTGTCTGTGTGTCTGTGTGTCAGTGTCTGTGTGTCTGTCAGTGCCTGGTTGGACGTGCATCTGCTTGTGGCCATCTAGTGGACATTTCAGCCTGTGCTGCTGTGGTCTGGGACCACCTCAGGCTCCATAAAGCGTCCCACTTGAAAGACCCCTGCAGAAGTGCCATGCCAAAGGCAGTAGGTGAGACTTGGTGAAGCAAAAATTCCCCATTATCGAGCGTGGATTTTTCCTGTAAGGGCTGAGGCATGCTTAGGCAGGCAAAATAACCTTAATTTCTTAGAAAGACAAAACTGTCCACTACCAATTCTCCCGTCTGTATGCCCCAGCTTGGAAAGCAGGAGCCAAGAAAATGAGTGTAACCAGTGAAAATTTTAGGTTGAAACAATACTGAAATGATACAATATGCCCAAGATGCCTTGAAATACTGCTTTGCTAATTCAGATTCCTGGCCCATGGCTAGCCTTCAGGAAATTTCTCTCTTTATCAGACAGTGTTTCAGGAGCTGATTAGGTAAACAAACGAACTAATATGATGAATGCAGATAACAAGGACACATCGAGTCTCATGTCCCTTTGCAAAATGAGAGATTCCTCCTACTACAATTTGCTCCTCGGCATCATCATTAATTCAAAGAAGTATTGGTCATCATTTGTGACTCAGAGGAGGAAACTGGCAAGAATAACCTTGCCAGTCTTGACTCCAAAACACCGCAACCCTGCGGTGCAGTGCAGGGTGCCTCGACTTTAACTGCTGTGGGCAGTGGGCACTCAGGGTGAGAATTAGATGATGAATCCTCGTTTATAAGGCTTTGCAGTACTGTTGGTTTTGGTAAGGGGGCCTCAGAAGGACAGGCATGTGGAACAAACATCCAGGAGATGACACTGAAAGTGCAGGCATTTGCTCCTGTCTTGGCTGACAGGCTGTGGCTGCTCTTGGAGGAGGCCATGTCAGTGTGACCTGCCCAGTGGGGTTAGAGAGTGTGTGATGCTCTGCTCTGACCAAATGATGGGGACTGAGCTGATGGGCAGATCCTCTCTGAGCAAGCTGTTACGTTACCACCCTCTATTTGCCTGTTTCATATTGAAAGCAGGTTTTGCAACGTGATGGGTTTTGGTCTCACAGCTTTTCTTTGCCTAGAGGACCAAACTCGATGCATATGGAAGAGCTTGTGGTTTCTGCAGGGTGCAGAGGTGTACCCACTTGCAATGCACACTGTGAAGTGAGCATCGTCTTATCCTGCTGCCGGTGCACGGAGGGTGTCTGGCAGCCTTGTCAGAGATGTCCTTGGCTGCTGCCCCCTGCTCGGCCGGGGCAGTCACCACCACAGATGCAGCCCTTGGTGTAGGAAGAGTAGCACTCATGAGGCCTCAGGAGCAGCCCGGGAGAGGGCTTTGGGCTGCTAAATAGTGAGTGTGCATGCATGGTCTGAACTCAGATGCTAGTGTGTCCTGTGGGTAGCAAGCCACACTTGTCCTCTTTACTCTATTGTCCATTTTTTGAGGATAGAGTTCCTGGAACAAGCTCCCCATCTTTCACAGCGTGTGCTCATGTGATAATCAAAAGCTGTAAATCATCTTAAGATTTACATTGCTCCAAAAGACACCTCTGTGCATCAGATTGTCATAGGTTTGCACAAACATCTGGCATACTTCAGTCCAAAATTCATCAGGGGTTTTCACCACTGGCTATAAAGTGTGGAAGCTCAAACACAATCATTTCACCATACCCTGAGCTGTGCAACAGGGAACCAGATGAAAAGGAAGGTGTGTGGTACACAGCCACATCAATAAAGCATTTCACAAAGCTGAGCTGACCCATGTGATGGGAAGGGGAAAGATCAAACATGGACAAACCTAAACATTGCCTGAAACAGGCTGAATTTTACAGAACCAGGGGAAGTTGTAAACATATCCAAGCAAAGCCAAATGGGATTTGGTATTCCATGGAATACCAAAACTGCAAGTGAATGGAAGTGTAAGGGTGAAACCTTCCCCAGTCAGGGAGGAAAAGTGAGCGCCAATAATAAATACTCAGAAGTTGTAGCTGATGTACCAACACAGCAGAAAATACCTCAGAATTACTAAATCTGGTGCGTAATTCAGCTTGGAACCAAGGCACAGGAAAATTTTGATAACACATCGAGACAATCTCATCAAGTGAGATCTTCTCCCAGAAGAAAGTGCCACTCATGGAGCCATCTGAACAAGGGCAAAATCCTGAGAATGAGCCATGGGGAATAATTCTGCTGATCTGAAATGGTGTGGAGGCTGCCGGCGCTGTGCTGGAGCTCTTTCCTCTGTGCTGCTCTGGAGGGGCTTGTGGCAGAGGTGCTGGACTGTGTCCTGATCCCAGCAACAGTCAGTATTCAGCATCATTAGCTTCATTTGACTTCATTCCTGAGATCAAGATATGGCTTCTGCTATTAAAGCAAGATGGCCAGTCCCCCCAACTTCTGTTCCACTAGAAATTCTAGGATTTCAAATGTTCCTTTTTCCAAGTTGAAACTAAGAGAAAATTCCCATCAAATGACAAGAATTGGCTTGGAAAATCTCAGAATGATCTTACTAAGGTGTTGATGTAATTTTGATTTTCCCATTTGGCTTTAGACACAGATTTTGCATGTTTTAGGTGGCCGAGATTAAAATAGAACATTCAGAAGAAAGCCATAGATAATTTTGATTACACTTCCACTGGCCAGACACAGTTTTTCCTGTGTGATTGAATCAGCATTTTTTGATTGAAAATTTTCTACCGGCTCTAGTAAAAATTGAGCTGCCAGATGGCAAAGTTTCTGCTGGCTCTGGTATTTGCATGGCCCTGACGTAGGAAAATGGACACTCCGTGGCAGCAGGTTTAGTGGCAGTGCTGGGGGAGGTGAGACCTGGCCAAGGAGAAGGGCAAGGGAGCATGAGGCAGGGGAGATGTCTGGGGCATCAGGGTGGGAGAGAGGGGTGGTTAAAGCATCAGTGAGGAGGCACCTGGGTAAGAGGACTGAGGAGAGTTTAAAAAGTTGTCTGATTGGTACGTGATGTAAAAACCTGTTCCTAGCTGAGATCCCAGGTGTGGCAACTGGTGACAAACACAGCTGTACAGAGCCAAGCCGTGCAAGCTGCTCTGGGTACAAGGAAAGGTGACACTGCAGCCCCAAACCAAGGCAGCTTTGCAGGTGCCATCCCTTGGGTTGTGCAGGAATTTTTCCCTGAAGCCAAGGGATAGGAGCTCTGCGGTGAGGGATGTAACTGTACTGGTTTATGTGTGTGGATAAAGAGAGGATCCCTCTCCCGGCCCTGGTGGGTTGAGCTGCCCCCTCACATCATGGAGGTGTTGGGGGTGGCTGCCCCACTGCCCTGGCTGGGTGGGTGAGAAGGAACAACAGGGATGTGTGCCGAGGCTAGAAAGGGAACAAGCTGACCCCTTCCAGCTCTGCCATGCGGGAGGAGCAGTGTCCTGGAGTGAGAAACCCTGTCAGCAGGACACTGCATGACCCACCGAGCAAACCCCTGCGTCGCTTGGGCATGGAGGAGCAGGCAGAGAGAGGAAGCTGTGTGCTCCTGAGGGTCCTTGCTCAGGCCCCGGTGGATTCGCAGCCATCCGTGGTCCAGGGGTTATATATTGGCAGGATGAAAGTGTAAATCAGACTGTTTATCATGCAGAGGAGGTGATGTGTGGCAAAACAGCCTGGCTGTAAAATCCCCTCTGACATGCACAGAGTGTCTTCTGCTGGGAGAAGCTGGGATCACAGCTGCTGGGACCACCACCACAGCCACCCTGCAGAGCTCCCTTTGGGGCCAGGCTGGCCAGGCACCCAGGAAATGGCCAAGGCTGGTTGTCACCGGCTCTAGCAAGCCACCCACCGACCCTGCAGTTCTGCCCCTGTGAGGCTTCGGAGCTGGGCAGTTCTCCTCTGCACAGGTAGAAGAGCCGAGCTTGCCTTGCCAGCTCCGTGGCATCAGTCTCGTGGTCCCCACAGCAGAGCTGGGGGTCTGCCCCAGTCTCCCCGTGGTCCCCACTGCAGCCCGAGCTCCCCCACAGCTAAGGGCGGTGAGGACAAGAGAGGGTTAAGCTGTCAGCTCTGTAATGTTAAACAGGTGTCAAAGGCACCTCCATATATCTGCAGATTGAAATCAAATTCTTTGCAGTATAAAAAGATAAATTACCCAGGCGATTCCCGCCTCATCCCACTCATCAGGCCAGCGCCAGACGGCAAGCAATTTTTTTTTTTAATGTGCTAACGACCTAATCAAGCAATCAAGTTGGAGAAGATTGCAGAGTGACCCCGAGCATCCATCTGCCAGCGCGACCCCGCCATTCATTTCCATTCTGCCGTGTACTTTCTGGGAAAGGGAGGGAAAAAAATAGAGAAGAAAAAAAAATCCTAAACAAATTAACACCCAATTTTCTGTGAGTCTAATTAGTTAAATGAGGAGGTGTTTGGGGTGTCCGCAGGGAGGGAGGGGCTGCCTCTCTGAGAGGGGCCTGGTAACTCCATGGCATTAATTAGCGCAGGTCAATGGCGTGGTTCCCCAGGGACCAGCTGCTTTAATTTCCCGTGATATTTCAGTGCCTGAGGCCCATCGATTCAAACTGAAATTAACTTATTTTTCAATCAGGCCTGGGCTGCCCCTGGGGCTGACTCTTCCTTTGCCTCTTTCTGAATAGACCTCGAGCAATTTTTCATCTAAAGCTGATGCCTCTGCTCAGTGGGAAGGGAAGGGAGCTGGGGAGGGAGGAGGGCGAGGGAGACAAGAGGAATGGAAATCGGAAAGAGAGCGCTAATAGATTTCTGCGAGCATCCCCCCCACCCCATCGCCACCCGCCTCTCTGCTTGCTGCTCCCCAGGTCACAGCTCAGAGATTATTCTGCCAATTTTCTGAGAAGATGAGGGGCTTTTCAAACTGGGAATTCAGGGCGAAGCGCACAGATCAGCTTCCCCCTTCTCCCGCCTCTGCCGAGCATCCGCCCCCATCCCAGCCCTCCCTGCAGGCACCGCTGCCCGCAGCCCCGTGCCGCAGCTCAGACACCCAGTAAATAATGAAAGAAAATCCCAGGCACGAGAGCCAAAAGCTGCTAGAAAAAGACACCACGATGGCAAATTAATTACATCCTGCAGAGAGGGATGGGACCTGCTCTTATGCTTGGTCCTCATTGCTCCTGCAAGGGAGGGAGGGAGAGATACCCGGCGGCTGCTGCATGGGGAAGAGGTTGCGGTGCTTTCAGGATGAGCATCCACAAATCTGCCTTCATCCCACTGCACAAGCACACATGTATTCCCATGCGGGAAGGGGACTGACACACCTTCTCCCCCACAGAAAACCCATGTCCCTCCTTGTCGCCCATCCCAGGTTTGGTTCCAGAACCGCCGGGCCAAGTGGCGGAAGAGGGAGAAGTGCTGGGGCAGGAGCAGTGTGATGGCTGAGTACGGGCTCTACGGTGCCATGGTGCGTCACTCCATCCCACTGCCTGAGTCCATCCTCAAGTCTGCCAAGGATGGCATTATGGAGTCCTGTGCCCCTTGGCTCCTGGGTAAGAGAGTAGCCATCTTCGTGGGGGATGGCAAATGGGTCAAGACAAAGCCGGGGGATGTAAAGAAGTGATTGGAGCTGTGCCAAAAACATGGGTAGAGGGCAGCGGGGTGAGGCCCCTCCACCTTGCTGCCCTCCACCCCTGTGTCCCCCAGTGGCCCTCATCAATAGGGTCCGACCACTCATCCCAAATCTCTATTGGTCCTTGGATCCTGACCTGCAGGATCTGGCCAGGGCAGGAATTTGCTCCCCACGCTCAGGCTGGTGTCAGCCTTCCACTCCCACAGCGCAAGCATCCCTCCTGCCCAGCCCTGGAGCAGGGGCTCCAACCCTTGCCCAAGCCAGGAGGTCATCCCAGTCTGACTCCCCCATCTCCGTGATGCTGTGTGGGGTGCTGGGACCCCCAAATGCACTCTTCTTGCCCCAAGTCCCAGGGGAAATATGCTGCTGCTGCCTCCTGCTCTCAGCACCTGGGGGAGCTGCATTTCTGCCTGGTTTTGCTTGATTTTCTGTGCAGACACGGAGGTAGCAGCTACCCTACCATACTCCTGCTCTTTGCTTCCTGCTTTCTGACCTTTCAGGCTGGTTCTGCCCCAAAACTAGTGTCTGACATCTTGATGATGGGCTGTCCTGTCCTTCTGTCTGTGAAACTGAGAGAGGCAGAGGGGTGGGTTGTGTGAGAAGCAGGTTGATACAGGAACAGACAATGGGGGAGCTCCCTCCCCAGCCTCAGTGAAGCTCAGGCAACTGTGCAGCTGTCTGAGACCCTTGTCCCACAAGTCAGCTTCAGATTCACAGAGAGAAATGGAAGGGAGAGTAGTTACAGACCTTTTGGGGCAGCCCTGATAAAAACGCCCCCCAGGGCGGGCCGCCCCCAGCAGGCAGCTGCCTTTCCTGGGCTGCCCTTGCGCGGGGGCCAGAGCGAGCGGCTGGCCGTGACTGCTGCGTGAAGCGAGGGTTTCTGCTTTTCCTTAATTCTGGCCTCTCTTTATCTTTGCTGTTTTCAGTTCAAGATGGCTTTCCCATGCCCAGGCGCTTTTCTAAACCCGAATACCAACAATTCTTTTTAGGGATGCACAAAAAGTCTCTGGAGGCAGCGGCTGAGGCGGGGAGGAAGACGGAGGTGGAGCGCCAGGCCCTGCCCAAGCTTGACAAGGGTGACAAGGAAGAGAGGGGCCCGGATCCCAAAACCACCATTTCCCAGGAGGAACTGAGAGAAAACAGCATTGCCGCCCTCAGGGCCAAAGCTCAGGAGCACAGCACCAAAGTCCTGGGGACCATCGCTGGGGACACCCCGGCCCCAGGCAGGAAGACGGAGACAGGGGAGGAGGTGGCGGCAGAGGATGAGAGACAGATGGAGAAGTCGAACTCATCGCAGAAGGAGGAGAAGCTGATCTAGGAGGGGAGAGGTGGCA
>NW_010329998.1:20459-20822 GCF_000700745.2 Antrostomus carolinensis
GGGGCCAGAACCCCGCCCCAACAGACCCTGTGGCCTCCGGGGGCCACAGTCCCCCTTGGACCGCCAGGTCCCCCTGGCTGCCCCTGCCCGGGGAGCAGGGCCCCAGTCCATGCTTTTGGGGCTGCCTGGCAGGGGTGCCCCCCACCCGCTCCCCTCGAGAGTACCCCTGTCCCTCACTCCTCCGCCCTGCTGGGCCCTCCTCACCCCCCACCCCTTCCTTTCAGGGGACTGGGAAGTGTCCCATCATCGTCGTCATCACCTGAGAGGACACCAAGTCTCTGGGTCCCTCTGGCCTCGTGACCAGCTCTGGGACTCTCTCCTCCTGCTCGAGCCCTAGAGTCCATCTGCCATCTTGGAGCGAGC
>NW_010329998.1:20840-24570 GCF_000700745.2 Antrostomus carolinensis
GGTGCACCTCTGTCCCCAGTGCTGCCCAGGCCTCTTCCCCCGGCGCTCTGTCCTGCCATGCCCCAGGCAGACCCACCATCTTCCCCCAGCCATCACCTCTGCCCCTGGCCCAGGCTGCAGCGGGACAAGCCCATGGCAGTGTTTGTGTGAAATGGCGATTCTCCGTCCAGAGTGGATGAAATGGAGATTCTCCGTCCAGAGTGGTTTGCACCTTCCACTCATCTCTCCCCACGCGGTGCTGGGGTCTGCTGGGAAGGGGCTGCAGCTTTGGGGTGGTTGAGTTTTGCCTCTGTTTGGCAGGGAGAGGCAGGTTTAGCCTATGGGCGTGACACCCCGGTCCCACTTGGCACCTTGAGGTGACTGCAGCCCACCATGCTGGCTCCCGCAGGACTGGTCACTGCTGCCAGGTCTGACTCGGCCCCAAACGCCAAAGCCCGCAGAGCCTCCTGAACCCCTGCAGAGGGGCCAAATGGTGAATTTATTTACCAAATACATAATTCCAGGTGAGACAACAACAGCTGCCCAATGTATTTATTGAATTAAATTTGTCCAGTTCGCCCTCTGAGTGTTAAAGGGAATGACAGCCATGTAGATCCACCCCGATACATCCCGTAACATGTATATATGTCTCCCAGCTGGCCCTACATGAGCATATGCAGACCCACACAGCCAAACCTGCTCCATGGTACCATCACCTTCTGATTCCAGTAAGGCACTATTCCCTCCTGAAAGCCGTAGGACAATGACTTCTAGGTGACCCTTTCTGTCCTGCTTTCAGCTGTGAGCACCCTTTCCCCAGAGCTACTGTTTTTCTTCTGTCAAAGGTTAAGCCCCTCCATCCAGTCCCTGTTTGTCTTTGTCCCCTGGTTGTTTTATGTGTTAGATGATAGCCCATGGTGTGTAAATAATGTATATACAGTGAGAAAAGAATTCAGTATTGAGGTGTTTGAGATATGGAGCTGTAACAACTTCTAGTCATCCAGCATCTGTGATTTATGTGCCATTTTCTGTAAAGATATGAACAAGAATAAAACTAAACTGGAATACTGTGTACGAGTCCAGTCACCCATATTTAAGGAGGGTGAATTCAGCCAAAGCTGAGAGGGGGTTGGACATCAGGCTGTAGCCAGAGAGAGGTGGGAGCTACAAAGCAGCACAGAGAGAGGACTGCATCATCCTCCCCACCCAGGCATGGAGAAGATGGGGCGTGGGTGCTGCTCTCCCTTTGCAGTGAAAGGCAAAGCTGAAGGGGTTGCGCTTGTACCTGGGGCTGAAGTTAGGCGTGATGGCATGCAGCTGGCCAGGAAACAAGTCACTTCAGCATCCAGAACAGCCCTGGCGCCCTGGCATTAGAGAGCTGAGCAGACCATCGGGCAGGCTCACCCCCTCTGCCAGGAGCAGGCAGCAGGGCCCGGCTGGCCTGAGGAGTGGAGGGAGCTTGTTAAGAGGGAAGGGCACTGATAGGGATTTGGAGCAAGGTGAGCTCCAATTTGAAAGCAGCAGGAGCCCATACTGAGTTATCAGAGAAGGAGCTGAGATTTGCGTGCCCCGCTAATGGCATCTGTGGATGGTCTGATGGGAAAATCTGATGTCTTACAGGGGAAAATGCTGAGAAAGAAGCAGACATGCGTAGGAAATGAGAGACTTTACTCGTGGAATGATGCAGATGCTTGGGCTTGATTTTGCGGAGGAGCTGTAAGCCCACAGGACTATGTTTCCCAAGGGTTCAGAGCCCTTGTAGGGCCTCAGCTAGCTCTAGGGGCAGCTCCGATACAAATCCAAGTGTGTGGTTTGGGATGAGTGCACCTGCCATCAATGAGTGCCTGTCTCCCATACTGGTGTCCAGCCTGTTCACCAAACATACCAGACCCTCAGACCACAGGTGGTGTCACACTGTGAAGATCAAAGAGGAGATCTACCAACCCTCTCCTCCTCCTGTTGGTCCCATTGGTGTGCCTGGCTGAGAACAGCCTTGCTTGCAGGGTGAGCCTTATTCTGCTCTTCTCTGGTGCCTTCTGGGAAGGGAGGAGAAAGAAATTAAGGAAATCTGCAAGTTCTGCCTTAAAAAATACTATTTATGTAGGGCTTGAATAAGAGGAAGGCAGAAAAAAAGCTGTTTGGAGTCAGGCAGCTTAGCTCAGCTACAGTGGGTGGTGGGAGGTCTCCGTGTAGGGGGATGGGCTGCACTGTTTCATGGCAAGCCACCACCTCCTCCTCCACCATCGCCTCTTTTAGCGCTCCCAGTCCACCCTGTGGCACAGAGTGGCCTGAAGTGTTGGGGAGGGTGCAGAGAGTCCACCCCAGCTTCCCAGAGAAGGCAGCTTTGACAGCTGCCCAGCAGTGAGGTGGGGTGGGATGCGATATCCCCCTCTTGCAGCTGACAGCCGCAGGAGAAAAACCTTCCTTGGCCCATAAGAGACCCTACAGTCTAGTGCCTCACAGGGAATGGCCTTAATTCTGGGAAGGGGATGGTCCTAAGACCCAAGGCTAGCACGGAGAGGACCCTCACTTTCACAGGTGAGCCACCCCAGGCTGTCTTTGTGGCCGGAGAAGGACCAAGGGGCTGCAGTGGGGGGCTGTGGGGAGTGAGGGGATGGGTGGAGGGAGGAGAGTAGGTGTGAAGCAGAAGGGTACGGGGATGCAGCACAGCCCTGGGTGACAGGAGTGGGAGCAGGCTGGTAGAGACTGTCTCAGATGCCTTGGTCCCTGCAGAGATCCCAGGCACCCACTGAACCTGGCTTTGGTTCAAGAGCGGCCGTCAGCACTCAAATTAGCATGAAGGTTATTTTCAGTCAAATAGTTCTACAGCCCACCCCTTTCCCCTCCCTTAAAGGGATTGAATTTCTTTTCCCTCTACTGCTCTGGGAGAAAGGAGGAGAGGAGCAAAGGCGCGGGAGCTTGGTGTCCGGTCTCCCTCTACTGCTCTGGGAGAAAGGAGGAGAGGAGCAAAGGCGCGGGAGCTTGGTGTCTGGTCAACCCAGGGCAATATAGCTTCAGCTCCCACAGGAGCACATCTTGCCCAGGCCAGGTGTCCCGAGCAGCCACAAGGGCTCCAAGCACATATCTCGTGGCATGATGATGGCCAGGCTGCTGGCCAGGGCTTGCTGTCCTAAAGCTCTTCCTCAGGCTCCCAGATACCCCCTTGGGTCAGCAGCTGCCCGAACCTGGAGCCACGGGCCCCTCACCGCCTACATGCCTGAAGCCATCACTTTCCCTGGACTCAAGGACCACCAGGGCTTGTACAAGGTGTCGGTGGAACAGGGGGATGCCTTCTGGGGAGCACTAGGGAGGAATCGGCTCACCTGGATCACCCCTTTCCACTCTGTCCAGGACTGCGACCTGCGCCAGGGCAGGGTCTCCTGGTTCCTGGGCGGGCAGCTGAACGTGGCAGGTAAGGAAGGAGGGAGACGGACATGGGAGTCCACCAAGTGCCTGAGGGTGCCTCTCTCTCTGTGAAGGGCTTCAGTCCAGGGAGCAGATTGGAGGAGCACAGAGTTAAGGGTTGGAGTGAGGGGGTTCCCTGAAAAGTCCAGTTGGTCCTGCAGTGGCTGTAGTGTGAGGATGTGGCTGATCCCAAGGGAGCAACTGGGTCTTGCTGGAGGGGCTGCAGCTGTATCGGAGTGTGCTGGGAGCTGGGCAGCTCTCCCTTAGGCTCCACGGATCCCACAGCAGTGCCGTGGCTCTGTTCTGCAGGACCACAAGCAACAGCACCGAACCCCATGCGTTCAGC
>NW_010329998.1:24584-31636 GCF_000700745.2 Antrostomus carolinensis
AGGTTATCCCTGCCCAGCAAAGGCAGTTAGGTATCTGCAAAAAGCAAAATACAGGAGCAATGAGCGGTTCTGGGAGTCTTCACAATCATGGGAGGCTCTTCTGTGTGCTGAGGCTACTTCCTTAGGGGGGCTACCAGGGGAAGACATGGGGGCTGGTGACACTGTGTCCTGCTGGCAGCACTCTTGGTCCCAGTGTTCACATTACGAGACAGGCTTCTCAGAAATCAGGTGCTAAGTAGTCTATTTGGGCAGGAGAGTGGGAGTTATTTGACTTTGGGATTTGAGATCTTACTCTTCCTCCTTTTGTGTTTGTTTCTTTTTCTCCTGGAAAACTACAAATGGTCAGGAGCAAAAAGGCATTTTGGTATGTAAAGTGGGGCTCCTGCATTATCCCATGACCTCAGCAGCAGGTTTAAGGAAAACAGAGCGGAACAAGGTTTCTGAGAAAATTGCAGCTGCCAGCAATGCAGGAAACTTTTCTTGGAAGAATTAGAGCCAAAGCCTCAGCCTACCATGTCCCTGGAAAGCCAGGGGCTGTGAACTCCTGGCCCTGGCTCTCTTCCAACTTGGACAAATGTTCCCTGCTGCCTTCCTGCACAGAGCTTCGCTTCATCCTACATTTGTTATTTAGGAGCACTACCACTTAAAAACTGCCCTGGTCCACCCCAGAGGCAGCTGGAAGGCAGTACTGGGTGGAGTGATGGCTGAGTTAATGTTTGGAGGCCTGCAGAAGGCATTGGGGATGTGACCTTCAAAGGGACTTCAAGCAGTTTCTGCTCTGGACTGCATTATGTTGCAATTCAGGAGGAAGCTGGTAGTAGGGATCAGCAGATACTGGAGTTGTGAGGAGTGTAAAGGGGCTTGGGATGATGCTTCGGGTCTGCTGACTGGTATCTGCAAAGGTTGTTCCAGCACAAGGCTAATGCTGAGACTCACACACAGCCCTGGCTCTGATCTGAATTAGGGACTGCCAGTGCTGGCTTTTGGGAGATAAGAGGTATTGGGAGTTGCTCTGGCAATGAGACTAGGTTATCTTTTCCAGTGAACTGTCTGGACCGACATGTCCATGTAGCCCCAGACAAAGTGGCCTTAATCTGGGAGAAGGATGAACCAGGACAGGAGGTGCGGGTCACATACAGGTCAGTACTTCTGAGCATACGCAAGAGACGTATTGCAGCGTGCATGAACACGGCACAGGGCTGATCTGCTGATGTGCACCATGGGTTGGGATGGGATGTAGCACCCCTGTGGACAGATAGTTCAACAGTATGGTGGCTGTTGGCTTGCCCATGCTGATCTGAGGCTTCAGCCTGCCTCCTCATTGACCCTCTGGGCCCTGAGGGGTCCCTACCCAGATGGGGAGGCAGACACAAGCTCCTCATGACAGCACTGCAATGTTTGTAGGTAAGATCCCACAGGAAAGTCACACGTGTGTGTTCCCAACAGGGTTCCTGGTTTCTAAACTTGCAGGTAAATGCTCTGCAAGAAAGCCCAGATTCACAGCTGCATGAGTGTTGGGAAGTCCTGTGCTCATCCGCGTGTCATCAGCGCTGCTGGCTTTGGCTCTCTGGGGGGACTGCCTGTCCAGTCCTGCTCAGTTGGTCTGGGGACCCCCACCTTCCCAGGCCCATTTGCCTGCTCTCTGGGGCTCTGCTGCAGAATCCACTTAAATCCCTCTGCACACAGAACAAGTCCCTCTGCCCTCTCTGGTTCCAGACCTAATGTGGCAAGCACGATCATCCTCCCCCTGCCAGCCTCCCTACAAGGAGAGCTTTTCCATGAGCAGAGTCACTGACAGCCATGCTATGGTTTCTGGGAGGGACGCTTCTCAGGAGAGGCATCCTTTGCTCACTGCTTTCCTACAGCTGTTCTCACTAGTAGCCACAAGTGCTGGAGGACTCATCCTTCCCAGCTTTAACAAAGCATGAAGCCCTGTTTTCATGGGGGAAGATCATCCTAACTTCTTCAGCATTGCAGGGTAGAGCTCATGAGAAATGTGTAGGTCGCCATTGGAAAGTCAGCTGAGATGGTGCGGGCTTGCTGAGCCACAGGAATTGCCAGTGGCCATTGCTGGCCCTATGGCTTGCTCCTCATGCTGGCCAGTGAGAGTGTCAGGTTCAGTACAGAGGCCATTCTGATTTATTTATTTTTCATAAATAATGGCCCATGATAGTGACTGTCTCCTCCTTTCCATCCCACTGACATCCTACAGGTTTCTCACGGACTTCCAGCGTGGGGGTCAGGGTGCATAGAGATGTAAGCTGAATACCTGTGCTCCGAGGCCCCCCATCTCTATGCATCCAGATAAGATCTGCAAGAAAAGTCTCTAACTGCACCATTGCTTCTTTGGGCAGGGAACTGCTGGAGCTGACGTGCCGCCTGGGAAACACCTTGAAACGGCAAGGGGTGAAACGGGGTGACAGGGTGACAATCTATATGCCCCCATGCCCGCTGGCAGTGGCTAGCATGCTGGCCTGTGCCCGCATCGGGGCTGTGCACGCTGTGGTGTTCGCCGGGTTCAGTGCAGAAGCCTTGGCAGATAGGATCAGAGATGGTAAGAGCCAGTGGGTAACACAGACATGTCCAGTGTTTCCCTTTGGGGACAGTGCTGAGCTTGTTCACCTGGCAGCTGGGGGACTCAAGAGTTGTGCTGATAGCAAAGCCTTCTTGAGTCAGGCTCCCTGGGCTAACTGATGTTGTCCTGCCATAATATATGGCCATGGAGCAGGGATTAGCACCCCAGGAAATGTCATGGGCTCACTAAATATCATTCAGCCCACGGGATGGACTGGTGCTCTCCATCCAAGGGACCGAAGGGCTGGGATACAGCATCTCCTCTGAGGGGATGCAACACAGGCAGGAACAAATAGGAAACAAAGATGCAAACCTGCTGGTTTTGCTAAAGGGAGGACACAAGTAACGGGCTGGGAGACACAGGAAGAAGTGCAGGGTCATGGCAGAGCCAGACTGCTGTATGACCCATGGAGAGGGACAAAGCTGCTTATACAGCTCTCTGGCTTCTGCAGCCCAGTCAGAGACAGTGATCACAGTGAACCAGGGGCTGAGAGGCGGCAAGGTTATTGAGCTAAAGAAGACAGTGGACCAGGCTGTGAAGCAGTGCCCAGGAGTGAAACGGGTTCTGGTTTCCATGAGGACTGACAGCCAGGTTTCCATGACAGCCCTGGACATGCTGCTGGAGGAGGTGAGAGGCTGCCTGGCACTACTGCTGCTTCCCCTGGGCAATGTGTCCACTCTGGGAGCAGAGATGGGGGTGGAGAGGTGGGCCTGGTGGGCCATTTTTGCTGGCATTGATGTGATGTGGGGACATTGTCCTGCAGCAGCAGCTGGAGCTGGAGTTGCACACAAGCTTGAAGAGAGTCCCAGGAGCCATCAGGAGGTAACTGGTGGCTCTTCCCATAGCACCAGCCCTGTTCTGTCAGGGGCAAGCAGTGCAAACTATGGCTCGTAGCAGGGTGGACCAGGGGCTAGAAACACCCCAGGCGTGGGCTGATACGCTGTGAGCTCGGCCTTGGAGTGCCACGGCACTGTCACACCCCGCTCTGCTGGTGGACCTGGCACCCTCTGTGAGCGCTGCTGGCAGCTTGTGCCTGAGGAAGCAGGCAGTGAGGCTGCAGGGGGTTGCTCATGTGCCCGTTAATTCGTAGCACGTCGGATGGCCAGGCTGCCAGCATGGAGCGCTGCTCCTGAAGAGGTGAGCCCCCGCTGTGCATTTCTGTTAGCTTCCTGCAGCTGCACAGAGGTCTCCCCGCCTCTGCTCATCCCGTCTGCAAGCAATTAGTGCTCGAAAGGCTTCCTGGAAGACTTCTGTGCTGGTCAAAGCCCTGGCAGGGTAAAAATAACTGCTTCTTACTCAGCAGGTCTGCTCTGGCTGAGGAGAGCATTTGCCAGCTCAGCAAGGCCAAAGAGTTCAGGCTGGCAAGGAGGGCAGCGGAAGCGAGGAGGATGGCATGGGGGGAGCAGGGTGGCACGGGAGCTCAGTGGGAGACTCGAGGGAGGGGTGCACAGGTGGGTGTAGGGACAATACAGGGAAGCCTGTGAGACCCCAAGAGAGAACTGTTGTGCTTTCTCCTGCAGGAGATGATGAAGGAGGATGCATGCTGTGAGCCTGCTGCCATGGACAGCGAAGACATGTTGTTCCTTCTCTACACATCAGGCAGCACCGGCAAACCCAAGGGTCTGGTTCACTCCCAAGCTGGTTACTTGCTGTTTGCTGCTCTCACACACAAGGTAACAGATCTCAGCCACAGAGTTCTCATGAGCCAGGAGTTCACAGGCGGTGCAGGGAACAGATGTGCTGTGAGCTCATCTTTAGCCAGAGCAAAGTCTCTGGGAAGCCTTCCTAGGGCACCAACCCAGTAGAGTACATCTGCAAACAGGCAGTGGAGAAGAGCAACGTATGCTTCAGAGCAGGGCCTCCCAAACACATAGTCCTCTGAGTTACCTTTTCAGCTCTTTCTTTTGCTGCCCTATCCTAGACTGAATCATTGGGTGGGATGATTTGCCTTGCAACGGTAATTTTATATTACTGAGTGAGGAGGAAGAAGCAAATTTGTTCCTGAAACCTCTGGCTTGCTCTCCCTAAGTGTAACTGTCTCAAGTCAGGTGGGACATTGAAGGCAGTGCTTCTGGGAGGGGCACATTTGAGAATATCTGTAAAAGCTGGTGAGTGCCCTCAAGACAAAGGGTCTGTACCTGAAGAGTGTGGGTCACCTTTGGGAAGAGGAAAGCCTTTAACCGCTAGCATGCCTAGAGCAAACTCTAACAGAGCTGGATGAAAAGGGCACTGAGCACACCATGGAGCAGCACTTGGCTGCAGGAGTGGCTGCAAGGGACATTTCCTAAGGCATTATATGGAGTCCTCTGGAAGAAGGAGTTCCTCCCTGAACAGTCCCTTAGCTTTGGGTCTGACTGTCCCTGTGTGACTGAAGCTCCAGTAGTGCCTCAGACCATCCACCCTATGAGACAGCAAGCTCAGGGCTGCCTGGGTCTTCTCTGCCAGCCATGACTGCTGCAGGCCAGACCTCCCGGGCTGTGTGTGGAAGCCCATGGTTTTGCTGCGAGCTGAGCTGTTTGTACAGCTGTGCCCTGCACGATACGTGACCCTCTCGAGTCCTCTCATGTTGCACATCTCTCCCATTGGCACCTGCCTAGCAGGAAACGGCTGATTTGGGAACCCCAGTGCATCAGAGCTGGTTTGCGAGAGTGGGGGCTGCCACCCCAGGATGGCCACGCAGGGAGTGAGCAGGATGTGGCCACGTTAACTCTCAGGAGCACTGCAAACTGTGACACAGGGCTGGCACGCTCAGATCTCCCAGCTGGATGGGGTAGATCGCTGCTACCATAATTCACTGCTCCGTTAAAAAGAGACAGACCAGGCAGGGGAAGCTTCCATTACGAGCACCCTGAAGCACTTGAGGCCCTGGAGTCCCCAGCTGGCAGCCTGCAGGCAGGGAGCTGCAGGAAGAGACAGGAAGGTCTGAAATAGCAGATGCCAGAGCAGAAGGGGAGAAACGATGGCCTAGCGGGAGATCAGCCCCTGGGGAGCTTTCCTGGCGCTGAGTAAAGGAAACAAAGCAAAGTGCTTGAGAAAGCTGGATGTGTTGCTGCAGTTCTGCCCTGCACAGGGCAGGCACCGTTCCCCCATACTCCAGCCTTGCAGCCAAGAGTGTCCTGAGGAACAAATGGGGCAGGGGGAAGAAGAGCTTGTCCTGTTTTCTGCCTGCCTGCAGGCACAAGGCTGCACTCACCCAGCTGCAGCAGAGAGGTGCCAACTCCTGCAGGCAAGCTGGGGCGACTCTGGGCTGAGGCATCTCACTGCCCCTCTGCTGCCTCAGTGCTCCTCAGCTCAGGGTTTTCCCAAATGGATACTGTGCATTGGGAGCCCAGCAGTGCCTGGGGGTGGCTCATGGGAATCGTCCACTGCATTGCCTACAATTCCTCTCCTTCCATGTGGTTGTGTGGGTGTGGAGGAACCATCCTCATCCTAAAAGTTCTCCAGTTTTGATGCTACAGGATACTTGGATCAGCCTTGTCTAGACACCAGCAGAAGGAAGGAAAGGTGTACAGCTTTCCCCCTCAGAAAAGAGCAAATGTGGCTGTATTTTTTTTTAAGAGTTTCTCTCTTCCCGCACCTTCATGAAGCACCTGACATTTAAGGGTTTGATGGTTTGGGGTTTTTTTGGTAATGTTTAAAAAAACTCTCCACAAGAAAGTGTCACTGCTGGTGTGGTAGGAAGGCAGAAGGATGCCATAACATTAGAGCTGAAAGAGGTTACGCTGCTCCCAGTTGTCCCTTTGCTGGGACAGCAGGCCCAGGCTGTACCCCTCACTGCTTCTCCTCTCTTGCACAGTACGTCTTCGGCTACCAGGACAGAGACATCTTTGGCTGCGTAGCAGACATTGGCTGGATCACAGGGCACACCTATGTGGTCTACGGTCCCCTCTGCAACGGTGGCACCACAGTCCTGTTTGAGAGTACTCCCACCCATCCCAACCCTGGTGAGTCAGAAGGTGTCAGGGGAGTGGGGACATGCCACAGCCACCCTGCAAGACACACAGCAGGCAAGGAGCTGGCACCTTGATGCCAGGATACAGGCAGCAATGGTTCTGCTGCCACAGGAGCAGACTCCAAGCTGTGCCCAGTGGAGAGCTGAGAGGGAAAGTCCTTCCCTCCAGTTAGGAAGCCACTGCTGCTTCTCCAGGGGTGAAGCTTTCTTGCTGTCCCTCCCTGCAGCAGAGAGAGCTAGGTGATGTGGAGGAAAAGGGGCAGCTGCTGATCCTGAACTACTTTAGTCCTTCCCAGTGTGGGGTTAGCTTGGCTGAGGGCCCAGGCACTACTAGAGAGCCCTTCCTCTCTCTCCCTCCACCTTGTTCCTGGGGGCCTCTACAGATGGTTACTGGCCCTGTTTCCCTTCCAGGCCGCTACTGGGAAACAGTGGAGAGGTTAAAAATTAACCAGTTCTATGGAGCGCCCACTGCCATCCGCCTGCTCCTGAGATACAGTGATGAATGGGTGAAGAAGTACGACCGCT
>NW_010329998.1:31646-51306 GCF_000700745.2 Antrostomus carolinensis
CCGCTCTTCTCTTAAAGTGCTCGGCTCAGGTAAGTGCTGGCAGCATGGGCTGGAGCAGCAGATCCATGGGCACTGGGTTGTGCTGCTTCTTCCCATGAATGCCAAGAGCAGCAGCACATGAGAGCAGAAAGTGGGGAGGCCACACTATTTGGGTGAGCAGGCCCTGTGAAGCTGTGTCTCTGACCTGATCTTGCAGTTCTCTCCCCTTGTCTTTCACCTTGCAGTGGGGGAACCCATCAACAAGGAGGCGTGGGAGTGGTACTTCCACGTGGTTGGCGAGACACGGTGCCCAGTAGTGGACACGTGGTGGCAAACTGGTGAGATACATATGACCCCTCATTCCAGCTTCTGCTCTCCCAGGCTTTAGGAGTGACCTGCTGCTTTGCTGGCCAAGCAATGTTACTGACACTCTTGTACAAGCAATCCCGTAAGGGGCCGTGGACTTCGAAACATGAGAGAAATGGCCTTTAAAGCTAACCCTGAGAAACATGGAGGAGTTGACAGTAGGGAGCTGATCTCTGCTGAACTAAATGAGCAGGATCGTCCTTCTGCAAAGAGCCTTCCCCAGCCTTCTGGCAAACCCAGTCCCAGCCTGTGGTCCAGCAGGGCGCAGTGAGGGCCAGGGCAAAGGCTGGTGGCCAAGCAGTGCTACCTGGCTTTCCTCTTGTCCCAGGCTTTGATGAGCATTACAGTTTCTTTTGCTTCAGAAACAGGAGGCATCTGTATCTCACCCCGTCCTTCTAATCCTGGAGCTGAAATCCTTCCAGGCATGGCTATGAGACCCTTTTTTGGGATCAGCCCCTCCCTCCTGGATGACAAGGTACATTTATAACCTGCAGCCCAGGCACTGGCTCAGCTGTTTCTCCCCAGGCACCTGCAGCCTGTGCACTTGCTGACAGGAGCGGAGATCTGCAAGTGTGTCTTCCCTGCTCACCTCTACTAGATGGCAACCTTCTTTACTGGAAAGGGACTAACGGGGAAGCTGTTCTTCCCACTAACACAGAAGTTGAGTTGTTTTCTAGCTTTGTCCTGACAAGACAGGCTGTGCTTGGGCTCCCTGGCATGTACTGTTCCAAGGTGAGGTAGCCAGGCACGGACAGCCAGCCTCCCTGGAGAGACCCTATGTCCCACCATGGTAGGCAGCTGGTTGCAGACATCTGCTGGGAGAGACTGGGCCTGTCCCCTTGGAGTCAGGGGCACAGGACTCTCCTCACCACCTTCCCTGGCATTGCCATCACAGGGTTGTTACCACGCATAGGTAAAAAGGCAACTTCTACTGGGTAAATATAGAAATATCCCAAGTACCCTTCATGGTTACTGAAAGGTAACTATTTTACAGGGAAATGTCCTTCTGGAAAACAAAATCTCTGGAGCCCTTTGCATCTCAAAAGCCTGGCCAGGTATGGCACGAACCATTTACAATGACCACAAGAGATTTCTGGAAACCTATCTGACTCCTTATCCAGGTAAGGAAATGTGTGGTAGGTCACTGTGGAGGTGTTTGGTTGGGTTCGGTTGGGTCTGCCTGCTGGTTTTCTGCACGGGACTGAGGAGAGCTGGTACTGCTGCTTTGTTCTTCTGCAGACCCTCTGCAGTGTTGAGGCCCTTCATCTCCCCATGCCCCATACCTCAGCACTGCCTTGGGAATGGGTGTCTCTCACCCAGCTTCCCCATTGGATCTCATGTGGTTTTAGGGCAGGGAATTTGTCCTTCTGCCCCCGTGCCCTTGAGCACAGAGAGGCCTCTTGGTGCATCTCTTGCAAACCCTCTCAGTTTCTGTCACTGATCCAGAGGCACTGAGTGTGTGTCTTGATGTGAAGCAAAGGGAAGTAGCAGCAGGACCACAGGCACTTGCACTGAGCAAGGTGCTCCCAGCTTGTGGTGATGAGGCAGGCTGGGCATTAGCCAGCACACTGCTGAATGAGGGAAGGGGCCTGGTAATGGAGCAGGTACCAACAGGCAGAAGACTAACAAGGAAAGCAGGCACCTTCACCCTGACCAGCTCAGGAAGGAGCAGAGTACATGAGCCCCAGTGCCAACAGAGAGAAGGGGGTGAGTTGAGATCATGGCTGGTGGGCAGCTCACATGCTTGCTGGAAGAAGTGACCATGGCATGGTTCTGGCCACTGCAGGGTTTTTCTTCACCGGGGATGGCGTGTATCGTACCAGTGAGGGCTACTACCAGCTGACAGGACGGCTGGATGACATCATTAACATCAGCGGGCACCGGCTGGGCACTGCCGAGGTGGAGGATGTTTTGGTAAGAGGGGGGGGTGGGAGGCAAAGCCACCTGAGGGGGCAGCCAAGGTGCACTGGTGGTGCTCAGGGAAGCCTCTCTGAAATACCCAGATAGAAACACACAGCTGCTGTAGCAGCAGGGAGCACTGTTGGACCCACAGCCTGCCTGTGGGAACAGCTTCCCATCCTCTCCCCTCCCTTCTTACTCTCTGCAGCAAGGGAGGGACAAAGCCTGATAAAGTTGATGCTGTAAGTGGGTGAATTCCAAAGCAGCAGCTGGACATGTTAAGAAGGAGCATCCATGGGCCAGTAAAGATTGTGGGACTTGGTGGAGCAACCTGGAGGCACAGAACAGGGTCTAGAAGGTACAAGCCTAAAGCAGGCAGGGGGAAGATTTGTGTTTGCAGACAGACCTGCTGAGGCAAGAAGGAAAAAGGGCAGAGGCCATCTGAGGCCCTTCCTTATCTCTCTGCAATACTGTGGGCTGCAGCATCCAAACCAGGTCAGGGCAGCTCCCAGGTGGCAGCCAGCCTGCTGAAAGCACTGAGCCAAACCCCAGCCCTGTTCTCTTCCAGAACCACCATGTGGCAGTGGCAGAGTCTGCTGTCATCGGCTACCCACATGAGATCAAGGGAGAAGGTAAGATGCTTGCTTTCCTGTCCCTGAAATGCCTCTCCTGGGGCTACTGCACTGCAGTGGGAAGTGGGACTGTCACACCAGCCCCTGGTAGCAGTGCCGAGCCAGCGCCGTACAGCGTGTTAGTCGGGAATCTCGGCACAGCCATCACAACCTACATGAGACCACCTGGACCTTACTCAACGTGGCAGCAGCAGCACTGTGGCCAGAAGCACTTACAGCTCAGGCTACAAAGCATCACCTGAGGCTATCAGCAGAGAGGGACCTCACCTAGCACTAGCTGCAGGGCTCTCAGGAGCACGCTGTGCACGGTGCTCAGTAACCTGGTGGTCCTCCTGGCAGGAGCCTATGCATTTGTTGTGCTGAAGAAGGACAGTGACTACACGCAGGAGACTCTGGCTGCTGAGCTACAGGAGCTGATCTCAAAGAAGATTGCTAAGTACGCAGCTCCAGAGTACATTCAGGTAACACCTGCAGGCTGGTCCAACACCCACCCTGGCAGCCTGGCCAACCCCTTTCCTTCAGCCTTAGCTCTGCTCCTCCCTATCACAGGTCACACACCGGCTGCCCAAGACACGCTCAGGGAAGATTATGCGTCGGGTGCTAAGAAAAATTGTGGAGGACAAGACCAGTGAGCTTGGGGACCTAACCACCCTGGATGACCATGAAGCTGTGCAACAGATCATAGAAGGACACAGGTGCCTGATAGAGGGGCAGAAGAGCTGCTAGCTCAGCTCTGCCAGCAGCCACCTCCTGCTCCTCCACTGCAGAACTGGGGCCACATCCAGAAATGTCACTAAGCAAATGGTGGCCACTAAGTGCTCAGAGACAATACTTCCACTGCAGTCTTAAGAGTGACCTCTCCACACCAGACCCTCAAAACCTCTGCCTCCACACACCTGTGGGAGGCAGGAGAGAGAACATGACTCCTCATAGGCAGAACAGCAAGGGGAGGTGGGCTCTCCTAAAAGGAGGTGTTTCCTCTCCTAAAAGTAGACAACCAAACACTGTCCTCAGAGCTCCTTGTGCTTTGCAGTAGCTGTGGAGGTAGCAGCAAGGCAGGATGCCCAGCCTTGGATAGATATATTACTCCTACCCCTGCTCTGCTCTTCAGCAATAGTCTACTCCAGGACCATTGCCAATATACAAGCCTCTCCTCCAAAGCAAACCCCAGAAGGAAAACACGCAGCGGTCTGGTTCACAAATACTGTTCACAAGACTTTTCTGCATAAACATCACTGGAAAACAGGCCCCAGATTTTAATACAAAAAGGTTCCTTTGACCCGTTACCCTGTGTCATGAGGAGAGCAGACATGCCCCTTCTCTGTGCCAGCATTCTCTTCCCCTCACAGTGCATCCCTTGGCTCCTGCTGGGGAGCACAGCCGTCAACAGAGCCACAGGTTACAGAAGTGTCTTCTGCAGAGCTGTGTATCAAAGAGTCAGAGGTCCCAGCAAGGCACAAAGGGTAGAACAGGAGGCTGCATCCAAGCCTTGCACCACTGCATCCTGGACAAGTAGAGGTTCCTCTGGCCATTCCTTTTACAAACCCCATGAGGCAGTATCTTCTCTTTGGGCAGCCTAGCAGCTTAGCCCCTTCCCCTCCCAAGAGATGCAGGAGAAGGGAGCTGGGAGAAGGATGGCATAGATGTGTCTTCTCCTGGCAGAACCCCACACCATGAGTTCAGACTTGTTTCTTTGTCCATCAGTAAAATCCAAAACTGGTCTTGCACTGGATGAATCCCTTGTTGACAGCTACTGGCTCAGCAGCTCCATGTCTGCCCTTCAGAGCTCTCCCATGCGTGTGCAGGTTCTGCGGCTGGCCAGACAAGGGCATGTTTTTCAGCATCCTTCCTCAAATGGGAGCCGCTTCATCTTCTCACATCTAGTGAGCTCCCATCTTCCCTTCCCATGAAGTTTCAAAATCCAGCTGTGGAACTGCAATTCAGTAACACAAGGACTGAGGGATGTCTCTACAAGGGCATGTCCTCCCATAGCGAGGCTCTCCAGCCTCAGTTGCTCCCCCTGCTTGTGAAGGATCCTCTCTACCTCCCCTGCTTTGCCACCAGGGAAGCAGGGAGTGCTGTCTCCCCATCTCACCTTTTCTAGGCTGGCCCTGTGTCCCACGCTGATCAGTGTCATGCCCAGCTGAAGGCACACACGGTACAGTTCGTGCTCCACCTCTTCTGTCAGGGCACTGGTGGCTTCATCTAGCACTGAGAGAAAAGCTGTAAGTCCCACAAATCCTCTCCTGACCAGTCATCTCCCCCTAGGCAAAAGGGCAGCAACTGCTGAGAACGTTTCACATATTAACCAGAGCTCACCAAAAACACCTACAGAAGGCAAGTGAGGAGAAGCCTAAGGACTCTGATTTTCCTCTGGCACAGCTGGTGTCAGCCAACTGGGAAAGCTGCCCTTCCCCACAAGCCCTCGAATCCACCCAAACAGCACTGTTCACCTCATTCCTCTCCCTCAACAGCTGCCAGCCACTGCCTCACCCCCACCATTGGGAAAGCCAAGACGTGACCTTCCCAAGGCAGGCAGTGAGCCAGAGCACAGGGCTGGGCAGCAGCCTGTGCACTCCTCTAGGCCAGACACCACCAGAGCAGCCAGGACAGCCTGAGGCACCTTCCTGTCAGTTAAGGGCAAATACTACAGATCTGGAGCAGATACATTCAATTTGTTCTACATCATCTCTACAGCGTTTAGTTTGCAATCCACAGGTTCCTTCTGCCCAGACAGCACCAAGCTGAGAGGTATTTATATGTGGCTACTGACACTGGCTCTCTTCCCCCAAACCCACCCTGGCCCTCATGACAAGTCCTCCAACAGCCCTCCCCAGCCCCCAGCAGTCCCTAGCAATCCAGATGTGCAAAGGCATTAGCCCCATTTGCTAATGGGAGCCGCTTCTGTGATCAGTTAAGGACCGTTTCCCCCACCACTCCTTGTTTTCTTTTGCTGTGTTTCAGCTAAGTTTCCCACATTGCTTCCACAACCCTACAGAGGTTCACGAGCTTCTGATGCCGTGTTCCCTAGTATGCACGCTTCTTTACGTGGCAACTGGTGAATGTGCTGGGAGGGGGGGATCCTTCAGGTGCTATCAGACCTGGACCAAGAACATTAGTCACTGGATTCCTAAGAGGATGTCTTATACACAGCCTCTTGATTTACCACCCTCCACACAGATATTGAAATGTTTTCACCTCCAAATCCTCCATGAGCTACACTGCTAAAATAATGTCCAAGACAAAGCATGTTCTTAGCAAAGAAGGGATTTAGTGAGCTGTCTCTGTAGCAGCTTCTCTTTACACCAAAGGCCCTGTCTTTTCTCCCCCCCACCTCCCCTCTTTTCTTTCATAATCACTCACCTGCATATTTCGGCTGGAGGTAGAAGAGCCGTGCAAAGGAGAGCCTCTGCATCTCCCCTGGGGACAGGATGTCATACCTGCAGCAGGACTGAGATTCAATATCTCCCTCAACAAAGAGAGCTCATTTGCTGAAGAGCTTATGGTTGCTGGTATCAGAAACCCCATCAAGCAAGTGTCCCTGTATGCCCCCAGCACCTCCCTCCATGCTGGGACCAGCTGCATCCCCCTGCACTGTCAGTTGCCTGCAGAGCAACATGGCTGGTGATGCTGGCGTTGATGTTTGGGGCATGAAGGCTTTGCCCCTGTATAATGCCCACCTCCCACAGGACACAGCTGGACACAGATGTTCCTAAGTCCAGCAGCAATGTGCATCCACTTAGAAGTGTTCCCCACCCAGAGGGACCACCCAAATTCATGCAGACAGCGAGCTCCCTTACCAGTTCCAGTCCACCTGCTCATCCAGTCCTCCAGCCCTCGCCAGCAAATCAGTCTGCAGACAGCACAGCAGGCTTGTGAACACAGCTCCAGCCCTGTCAGCCCATGGCCCTGAGCATAACAACCACCCCCTTCCTGCTACCTTCTCTTTTCCCACTTGAGCTGAAGTTGCTCCATATCCCTCCTCCTCTGCCTGTCCCATGGACAGTCCTGTCCCAGCTGCAATGTCCTCACATGTGTCCAGCACATGGTCAAGCTGCCATAAAATCTCATCCCCCATTCCCCTACTGGCAGCACCAAGAAAGAAGGCAGCAACACTATCAGGGACTCACCAGTCCAGCCAGCTCCAGGAATCGCACAATTCTCTCATCATCTGCAGACCCTAGGGCAGAAAGCAGTACAGCATAAGCAGAGGCAATGTCTGCTGAGGCCACAGCTGCAAGGACAAGTTGGTGGAGTAAGACAGAAGGATTGGAAGATCTCCTGGGGTCCAGTGTAGCTGACTCAACAACTTAAAACATATCAGGTCCTGAGTTTTGGCATAGAAAGTTCCCAAAGACTGATCTTCCTTAAAAAAGGAAGCAGCGTGCCAGGAGGTATCTGGGCTCCACAGATACACCTGAGACTTGGGTCAGTCCATGGTCACAGCCAGAACACAAGGATCCAGGCTTCAGTTGCCAAGGCCCTGCCCACCAGCCACTGTCTTATGGCTGACTGCCCACTGTACACTGCAGGTGGTGGAGTCATGGGACCAGGGCTCGGGTAAGAGCCAGCAAAAGGATCCTATATGGGATGGGAAAAACCTCAGGGTGAACCAGCTGTGGAGCAGAACATACACTTGAGCTGGCACAGTCAGCAGTTATGGAAGCTGAGCAGAAGGGCTGTGCATCTGCCGTGGACCTCTCTCAAGCTGCTGAAGAGCTGCAACAGTATCTTATGGCTGCAACTACCCTCTGCAAGACTGCGACTCGCAGGTGCGTGAAAGCAGCACATAGCGCGGCTTCACTCATAAATTTAAACCTGGACATCAGCAAGCTGCAGCAGACCACATGTGGTCTGGCTTGGGAAGAGGATAGGGGAGAGAAAGGATCCACATAGTCTGACCTCAACAGCATGCAAAGCACACAAAGCCCTGGGACATCATTTGGAAAAGAGGAACAGTGAAAGATGGAGGTGGATAGAAAATGAGAAACCAAACATGGCTTGTGCAAAGGCAGGTGGTGCCAGACAGATCAGATGTATCCCAACAGCAGCAAGGTGCCTCAACATGTATGTCTAGTACAACATGCAGAGCACAGCCAGCCTGTCCTCACTGCATCAAGAGAATACATTCTCCCCAAAAAGGGAGGGAACTCGGAGCTGACCTTAACCTACGTAAGGTGAATCTTCCAGGGGGAAGCAGAGAGCAAGAAAAGTGAAATGGATGAGTGCTCCTGTTGGGCATGGTAGGGGAGAAGCTGCAATGGGTACAGGACAAGGAGCTGACACCACAGGGTTGGCTAATTGCTCTGATGAATTCCCACATACCTGAAACTGGGTAGATCTCCTTCAGGGGATAAATCACCTGTTTAACAGATCAAAAGAAGTCACGTCAGAGGGATCTGGATACAGCCCATCAGAGACGCAACAGCAGTGGCATGAACTGCTGTTCAAGGTACAAGGGAATGAGCAGCCACAGGCACCCTCCATCTTGCAGGCCTTTCTGCAGCACACAGGTTCACAGGGCACAGCCACAGCCAGGAGCAGAGCTGGGGCCAGAGCAGAGCCAGGCCCCGGGCTCACCTGCTCACGCAGGCTTCCGTCAGTGAAGAAGGGCCGCTGTGGCAGGAACACCACTCCCCGGGGGCCAAAGCAGGTCAGCATCTTGATGCTCCCTGCATAGAGACACACTCATGCCAAGCCTGCAGCACCAACCAGCAACTCCCCACCAACCCCTGTGCAGTCCTGCCCTGTGAAGTAGCCAACAGATCCCAGAAAGGGTAGATTTGCAACACAGGGCAATGCAATGAGAGCCAGAGCAGAGTATCCGATACAGAGAGGGGTGGCTCCAATGCATCAGCAACACATTTCCCATCACAAGGTGGGACTGGCCTCCCAACCCCACACTGCCACCTTCCAAACTCAGGGCAGCCCTGGTTGATAAAAAAGAAGGCTGTGGTGAGCAGCAGTCCTTACCCTGCGTGCTCTCCCAGAGTCCCCCAAGGACCCTCAGGAGAGATGTCTTCCCTGTGCCAGTGTTCCCCACAATCATCACACTGTTTCCTTGTGAGATCCTGAGGCTCAGGTCCTTGATGAGCAGCTTGCCAGAGGATGGCACTGAGAGCGTCACTTGCTCCAGGAGGAAAGCTGTGTCCCTCGGCACTGGGTCTTCCCCAGAATGGTTGCTTGGCCACCACCAAAACAAAGGAGGAGAGATCTGAGGGTAAGCCATCACGCTGAGACTAGTAAAGATGACACCTTAGACCTCCTGTGCACCTGTGACAACAGTCCTGCCCCACCCACCCTGGGAATGACAGATCACATTGAGCACTGCCTGCTCCAGCCAACAGGCTGTGACACCAAGGGCCATCTCCATCCCATAACAGCTCCACACTCCAGCACGTAAGCTGCAAGCTAGCCAGTTGCTGAGGGGAGACTCACCCATCCAAATCCCAGCTGGCTTTGGCTTCTGAGTAGTTATCATTTTTTTTTCTGCCAAGGCTCAGCAGGGTCTCTTGCAGTTCACCAATCCTGGACAAACAAGAGGTTGCAAATGCCGCGGACAACTCCAGCAGCCTCCTCAAAACATCCAACCTTGTCCCTGCTTGCTCACAAGCAACTGTGTTTCTTGTGCATTTAGCACAGACTTGGGCAAGCAGTCTTGTCCCACGCCTCCCTCTCCTGCAGAGACCTGCCTGCGGAGAAGCTCACCTGTGTGTGTAGCCAGCTACATCGGTCACGGTGCTGGAGAGATCTATGAGCTGGCTGAAGCAGCTGATGAGATAGATGGAAACAAAGGCATTCTGGGGAGAAATCACACACCAGAGCATGGATCAGTGCTGACCTGGGGCATTGCCCCTTCATCCATGGCAAGGAAGCAGCCAAGGAGTCCAGACACTTGGCCGCATCAGCAGTTGCAGTAAGATGAAGGAGGGGTGGAGAAGTCACCCAGGGTGGTGGGAGTGAAGATGACCATGTTCGGATGAAGCAGGGCGTCCCTGCTCAGTACAGCAGTTTTTGCTGGGTAGACACATGTCCTGCCACCCAGGGACCGTGTTTGTAGAGTGCCTGCTGGTCAGCCCGGGGTCCAGCACACTCACCACATCTAAGTCATGCAGATCCCTGCCACCAGCCCTGCCCCAACACCGTACATGGCTCAGAGCAGGGTGTCTCACCCTGCAGTGCCCACACAGCTATATTTAGCTCTGCATTCTCTGTCACAAGCCAGTTTTGAGTATCTGGGACTGAGTCGGGTCAGGAAGGTGAATGCAACCTGGCTCAGCCTCACAGGTGGCCAGGCTCACCACAGGCAGCAGCCCAGGGTATAACCTAGACCTGCAGCACTGTGTGGACCCAATCCCCACCCACACCGCTGAAAGCCAGAGGCTGACCTCCTGGTTTTTTTAGACAGAGGTCTGAGCTAGGAAACACTTATGCAGATGTGTCCTTGACAGCTCTCAGCCCCAGGTTAATCATACACCAGCTGGCTCCAAGCTCCCATTTCCATGTCACCATGGTCAGGGACAATCTAACCTGAAGGTCAATTGCTGCAGGTTATCCAGCCCCAATGCCACCAGCCCCACATGAAACCCTCATCCTCAGTGCCCGCTCACTCTCCACAGTGGGGTCTGGGAGATCTCCCTTAGCTCACCTTGCTGACGAGGGCACTGAGCTCTGTTGGACTCAGGTCACCGTAGACCCCAGAAAAGATGGGAATGGCAATGACCACATAGCTCAGGATGCTGCCCAGGTAGTCAAAGGTGTTGATCCCAACTGAGCAGAAGCACATTGAGAGAAGACAGTGGGTTAGAGTGGGAATCTCTGTCCCAGCCAAACTCAGGTGCAGCCCGTGAGCCTGGTCAGAGGAAGACCCATGGTCTTGCCTCAGCCCTTCACAATGCACCAGAGCAGAACCTATTTCACAGGACAGCACAAGCACCAGGGTGAAAAACCATTTGCCAAGCAAAGAGCACTTTGGGGCAAGCCCCTGAGCAGAGAAACATCATCCAGACACACAGCTCAGGAACCACCATGGGGCAAAAGCCACTTTGCCTGCTTGTTTCTACTCTTCAGAGGCCTGGATGACTCATGAGAAACAGGAAGGAGGGAAAAAAGGAAGCTCTGGGGTAAGATGGTTGGCCGTGATGTCTGTCTTGGAGCACAGGACAAGCAGAAAGACTTAAGATCCCAAACTCCCACCTGTGTCAGGTCTCTCTCTCTCCCTTACGTTCCTCAGAAGCTCACTATGCTGGTGAGATGAGGAAGAGCTGTCTTGATAGTGGTCATTTAACGCCCAAAGCTGGACCCAGTGACAACAGGAGAAGGGGGATTTTCAAGGGATAGGCTGTAGAGGAAAGAAGGTTCCACAGCTCCCAGCCCTATATACAGAGTCTTCCCCTTTCCCAGTGCTCACGCCCCTCCCTCTCTTCCTGGCCATTAAACGTCTGTGCCACAAAAAGCGCAGATTCCTGCAGATTCCCATTTAGGGGCTTGTGTTCTCTGACTTAGCTGGGTCCTCCACAACTTTGCTGTCTGTGAGACTTTTTCACAACAAGATTGCCGTCTAGGACTGCAGGAGGCACCCTCTGTTCACCCTCAGGACTTTAATGCAACAGCAAGAGGTGGGAGAGGAAAACCCAGCACTGCTGCTTTAGCAGTAGCACTCCCAAGCCCGTGGGCCACTGCAATGGAGTTACCAGGCACCCCATTTCACCCCCCAAACTCCCCACTCACTGTATAGCCACAGCTCCTTGCCTATCAGCTCCTTCTGGGTCTGCAGCAGGCTCTGCAGCCGCCGATCCGTGCGCACGTGCTCCACTCGCCCAGCCCTGGAAAATAAGATTGCAACGTGCCACAGACACCCCAGGGGCACCACAACGAGGTCAAAGCATGGGCTCTGGGACTGAGGCTTGGCACCTTAAGGGCCTGGCACCTTAGCCTCCAAGCAACAAGCTCTTTGTTGAGCAGGAACTGAACAGCCAAGAGCACCTTCCTGAAGAGCCTCACCAAGAAATTCTGGTTGGAACAAACAGCACTGCAAACCTGTCCTATAGCCCAGGGAAGCTGCTGTGGCGTACAGGAGGGGGCGAGGCAAGGCCAGACACTGTCAGCAATGCTCCAGCCTGGAGCAACGTACACCCAAGGTCACACACACTTTCCAAGCAGGGCCTGGTTGGAAGAGAGGGACAGCACCGCTACAAAGCTGGGGCAAGAAAGGACTGGGCAGAGGCGAGTCCAGGAGGTGACAGCAAGCAACACTGCCTGCATGGCTGGCAGCCCCAGGCCACCTCTTCCTGTTCCCCAACCCCAAGGAGTGGGACACGGACAAGCACCAAACAGTGCAGCCCCCGGTGTGGGCGACTCCAGCCCCACAGCCCCCCGTTTCCCAGGGATATCTCCGCAGGCATCAGAGGGTCGCCCACCACCAAGCTAGCAGTGATGTTCCCACAGCCAGGCTGAGCAGGCAGCAAGGAGGCACATCTGGGCTCTAAACCACCACCTTCAGCAAGCATGGCAGCTCCTTCTGCTCCTTCACAAGGGCTGGGCTGCCCTCAGGTGGCAAAATGCAGAGAGAGCTCCATGTCTCACTCCAGACTCCAACCTGCCACGGCAGCTACTGCCGCTGCCACCCAACACACACTTGTGCCCAGCACACACTCACGCTCCCACCGTGGTCCATGCAATGGGGCAGTGACTAGGGCCCAAGCAGACAGGGCCAGAAGCTGCACAAAACAAAAAAAAAAATGTACAGATTTTCAAAGAGTCTCAGTTCTAAAGACTCTCAGTTCTTAGAAAAATACATTTTCTTTCTCAAAAATACATCTGGTTAGAATTCAACTTGGCATTACTGCCCTACAACCCATCTCAGGTAACTACTAAGCTGCTACCTTCCTGATGAGTATTTGGAAAGGACAAAGCCTTAGACACAAAAGTTAAAGGCAAGGAGGAACCAGAGCTAGGATTTCTTTTGCAGGTGAGGAGAGATTGCTGTAATGGTTTCAGCTTTTCCTCCCATTCCCTTCAGTTCTAAAGCAAGTTTGCCAAAGGCTTAGAAACCAAAGTAAAAAGCTGACAGTGCCCGGGTTTCATTTCTTTCTTTACCAAAAGCAGGTGCAAGAGGACAAGATCTAACAGGTTCTACAAGCTATAAAGTCCAGCAACCAAAACCAGCCACTTGCCTCTTGCAGGATTCTAGGAATGCAACCTTTTAGCAAATTCCCTTATTTTTAATTAAGATTCATAACATGAAAATGCTTGGGTTTGTGCAATTCAGTTAAATTTTGGTTTCCCACCAAGTGAAGCTTCTCTAATGAAGGCACTCCATTTTCTGGTATAATAATTCACTTTTCATTTTCTACTTAGTAATAGAATAAAAAACTTCAAAATTGAGAGGAAAAGTACTGCAGCTTAAATGAGGGCACGTAATTAGAATATCTTCTCAATTAAGACAAATCATCATCAACCAATAAGAATCAACCAGTCCACAAAGAAATAATTCAAACTTGCCAATGCAAACCAAGATTGATTTCAGTTACTTAAATCAGTTTCATGCCTGTCAATATAAATCTTTATAAAATCAGTGATTTTGAATCAAACCACTTTGAGAACAGCACCACAACACTTAAAATGCTCAGTCACTACAGCATGAAGGAGCCAGATACAGATCACAGGCAGGGAAGACCAGAGACAGGACAGCTGCTGCTTGCTCAAATTCCTGGAAGAATCGCTATTTCCCAACACACAGGGCAAAGGCAGACATGTGACAAGAGAGGAGCAACAACCTCGTGCCCTTTTGGTTCTGGCCAACTCTGTGAAACACCTTACAGGCTCCAAGCAGCGGCTCAACAGACTCCAGGGCATCACTAAGCGAGGAGGTGCTGCCGGGCCCTCAGCTGCGCTCAGCTCTGGGGTAAATGGCACTGAGCAAATTCAGAGAGTAGCAGTAGAGCGTTGGGAGGGTCAGAGCAGACTGACCTAGAGGAGCAAGCAGAGGTCAGGAGGCCAGGCAACAGCTAGCACACCCGCAGAAGACATGCAGGTTAGCAGCAGCAGGATGGGAGCAGAGGCAACCTGCAACAAGTCCCCAGGGAACATCCTGACAAGACACAATGAGACCTCGAGCAATCTTCCAGGTAAGGACCTAAAAAACCTCAGCAACGGTCTCTAAGCCAGCATGGAATCTGTATCAGGCCTCTGGGGACGTTAGAAGGGAGGCAGAGAAAAAAAAACAGTTGTCTTCAGCTGCTATGGAGTCTCCTTCTCTGGAGACATTCAAAACCTGCCTGGACGCCTTTCTATGTGATCTCATTTAGGTTCCTGCTCTGGCAGGGGGATTGGACTAGATGATCCTTTAAGGTCCCTTCCAATCCCTGACATTCTGTGATTCTGTGTGATTACGGAGTATTTCTGCAGACAATGCACAGAATGCAAAGGAGAATGGAGTGTCAGGGCTGTATGATGCTGCAGTGGGACGGAGGGGACAGAAAGCGCCGGCTGCAGCAACGGGACTTGGACTCCTCTGGGATACATGAATACAAGAAGGATGCCCCAAGCTGGGACGATCCTTACGAGGACATAAAGAAATGAACTAACCTGTAGAAAGCAGCTGGTTCTGCATTGACACGAATCTGCATGTGCTTGAACCTGGACAAACCAAAAAACATCATCAGGATTGTGCACAAATGCCCAGTAAACTATGTAGCCAACATTCTTGCTAGAAGAAACTAATCTTGTGTCTGTCAGAACACTGATCTGAGGCATCTCTCGGCATAAATACTCAACAGGCTCAAAAAGGCACCAGAGACCAAGGCTTAGCACAAGGTGACATCATTCTGGGATAGCTCAGTGGCACATTTGTTTGGTATCCCACTCTCTGTACACATCTTCTCAGACCCTTATGCCTCCCATTTGCAAGCCCAGCATCTCCACCACACAGAATTACCACACCCAACTGCCCTGGTCTGGGCTCCCTGTGCCACACCAGCTTCTGCTGCTGCCCCTGGATGCCCTGAGCTGCAGGGAAAGCTGCACAGAGCCTGCCACACACTCAGCCAGTCCTGCAGGGGAAGGGGAGGAGATGAGTTACAAAGCAACTGGAAAGGCTGTGCCATTTTGGGCACTTCATGAAGTGGTGGTGAAGCATAAACTTGATTTCTGTCAGCAGATGCAGTTCACTGAACTTGCATCTGCACCTGGTGCACCTAGCAGAGGCACCAGCAACAGCAACGACCAGGCAAGCAGCATGGAGACTGGACCAGGGGCGCTGTCTGCCATGACACAGGGCACTGAAAGTGGTGGCGAGGGCTCAGTCCGCAGACTCTGGGGCAGCACTGCGCAGGCAGGCTGCTCTGAGAGCAGGGAAACTCAGGGACAAGAGAAGTAGCTGTGTACGTAGCATTGAACAGGGGCAAAAATGCAGCTTTCACAGGAGCTGCCAAGAGGCAGTGAAAATGCTGCTCTGCTGGGACTCACCTGAAATCCCCCTCCAGTTTTTCCTGCTGCACAAGTTTAGACACAATTGGGCTCATCAACACCTTGTTGACGATTGTCCCAATGACGAAATACCCGAAGATGCTCACTGGGCCTAGCCAGCCTGTACTACAGAGGAGGAGAAAGAAGTCAGCTAATAATCCAAGCAAAAGGACACCCCAGCACCCTTGGGCTCAAGAAGTCAGAGCCCTGTCAGCTGTCACCTCTCTTGGCTTTCACAGAGGTCTGGGGGCCAGCACTGCACACCCCAGCATCCCCAAGGCAGAATTTCCTTTGGAGTGCAGAGACCACTTGCCCACACATACAAGAGTCTGGGGAGTTGTAACGTGGGTGCCAGGCTCCAAAAAAGAGCATAAGAAAGAGGCGTGAAAGCAGGGCCAGGATGGATCCTTACCTGTGGAAGCACTGGTATGTGTAATAGGCCAGTGTGAAGGGTGAGATGATGACCTTGCTGGCCATGGAGCTGAGCTGCCTGCAGAACCTCTCCACATCCTGGCTGATGCGCTGGTCCCTGCTCAACACAAAGAGCCACTGACATCAGTAAAGCCCAGGAGTAAGAACCAGTACTAACTCCCTAAGAGGACACAAGCCAGGCTGCTTCATTGCCTGAACTTAGGACAGGGTGCAGGTGAACAACCCTGCCTGGGAGGGACTGCAGCTGTGACTTCCATTCCCCCATAAGAGACAATTTCCATGGCCCAACAGGACCCACCCAAGGGCCTTCCTGGCACCCAGCAAGAACAGCTCCTGCTGTTACTTTCACCCTGTTCCTTGTATTAACTCCCTGTTCTACTTTCAACAACACTGTCCAACTCTCATGTTAAAGGTCTCTGCATCCTTGTCCTTTACTCCTCTCCTGGACCCACCCCTGTACAATCAATAACTACGAGCTCTCCCCCAAACCTTCAGTACTGGTGCTGCATCTCAGGCACCAGAGCTACCAGGACTGGCTAGGGCATGGGCCAGGCCTTCACCAGCTGCTGGATATTTGCAAATGCTTCTATCAAAGCCACTCTTCCACAGCAGCTGATCACTTCGCTCTGCATGGAGTGTCCTCTGGTCCCTCTGCTGCAAGGAAGAAAGTGCTTCCACCCACCCCCATCCCACAAGAGCAGACAGCAGCACACCCATCCTCCTCACCCCATCGGCAGCAGGCTCACGGGGGGCAGGCCCTCAAGTCCCACCCGCCCCGCTGCTGAGCAGGAGTTGCACTTAGGGTAACTAGAAAGGATCTCAGCATATTTACTCCCTCAGCACCTCATCTGTCCAGAGCACGTGCATGAGGGCTTCAGTCTAATGCACAGAGCACAGGTGGAAAGGCCACGATTGTGAGTGCTGGAGTCCAGAACGAAGAGTAAGGCTGGACTCCTGCTCAGCCATCAGTGCAGATCCAACCCCAAAGACATTCATCTCTCAACTCTTTTGCAGTCCTGGAACAAGAATGGATTTCATTTTGCGGCAGCTCTCACCCTGACTGACCTTACAGTCATCATTTTTACTTTTCCTCAGACTGTAATTGCTCCCATAAAGTTATAATTTAAGACGTGCTACAGACTCATGGCAGGATATTGCTTTTTATGAGCTATTAAGCAGGAGGTAATGATAACACATAAACATGAACTCAAATGCCCTGCCAGGAGTCACAAGTGTTTGTATGCCCCTCAGAACCCACTCTTCGTTCCTTCTAGATGGATGACACCACGCATCTAACACTCAGCTTGGTTTGCAATGCAATAATGGGAGGTCACTTCGTCACCCTAGTTCATTCTCTAAGTATCCGGTACAGTGAAAAAATTCTCATCAAGGAATTGCAAGATAAAGAGAATTTTTGCACTGGCACCAAAAAAGACACTCAACAGTAAGACTGGATGTTTGAGCAGAAGCAAGGTGGTTATGAAAAACACTCTGCAGCAATCCCACACATTCGGTCTCCTAAGGCCACGAGAGCTGGCTCTATCACTGCGGAGCAGGCTGACCCAGTTATCTCAGGCATTTCACTGCACAATGTGAATGCATTCCCTAGTTAAAAATAAACCTGAGCAGGACAGTCATGTGGTGAGGGGCCTCTGTCCTACCCTTTCCCCCCCGCCAAAAGGAAAAGACAGGCGTGCAGGAGCTTCTGGCCATGGCCAATGTGCTACACTGCTTGGGAAGCACTGCATGCCAAGGTGACAGGTATGGCTTTTTAACCGCTCCTTGCAACTCCATACCACTGCAAAACACTATCAGAAACGAACGTTTAATGAGGGTGGGAGTAACTCTGACAGCAGCTGGAACGTTCATCAGCAACATGAAGCTGTGATTTCCTGTTTGGCAGTAGGGCTGTCTGACACAAGCTAGGCCCTCTCCTTGCTTGCTGCTCCCCCTGCGTGCAGCTGGTTGTTCTTACTTGGGCTGTCTCCTAGCTCTGGGCCAGCAGAAGCAGCCAGGGAACTGGTCTGGCTGAAAAAATGATACAGACAAAAAACCACCTGAGATACTCAGCACAATATCACTGTGCAGCCACAAAGACCACCACACTGTGTAACAAAAGGGCAAGAACAGGCAGCCGGGAGCACTGGGCAGCAGAAGCACAGAGGCTGCTCCAGCTCAGTTCCTTGAGGTCACCGCTATTAGCAACAGTAGGAGCCCCTGCAAGACAGCCACTTCCCACAGAGAACCCAGGCTTGGTCTCCTCTGGTGCCATCAACGTGGGAGATGGCACCAGCGCAGTGACTAGACATGGGGTGCCCCCTCCACGAAAGGAGAGCTTGGGGTCTCAAAACAACTGTAAAAAGACGCACAATTTGGATAAAGTTACCCCCTGGTTTCTAGTTTTTCAGCAAGTATTTAATAATAATTTCTTCAAACTCCAGAGGGGAAGAAAAGCCTTTACCTCTCACACGATGTCTAATGTAGGATATTTAACTCTCCAAAGTGCCTAACTAGGACAGCAGTGTGCTGTGTGCATGGAGAGGCTGGAAGGCCAGGGTCAGCAGGCAGCTGTGAGGAAGGGAAGCATTCGACCTACACTGCACAGCCCTGGCAGATCAGCAGCCCTCCAGTAAGCAGCACAGTGCATGAAGCAAACTGGAAGGGGATTTCGGGGTGGGCTGGGATAAGCAAGGACAGTCTGAACGTTCCTCTTTCTCTCATATTTCAAGTCACCCCTGACATTTCCTTCCTAGGAACAGGAAAGGGGAAATGCAGCCCTTATATAGTGCAAAACAAAGCCCTTCCTGGATGTGGCTGCCATGGGTTATCAAAACCACTAATAAAACAACTAAACAAAACTGTGTTCAGCTAGAGACTCTGGTGGCTGAAGTTCAAACAGAACGACAGGAATCATCCCAACATGGTAGCTATGGGAAGGCAAGGAGAGGCAGTGCTCTTTGCCTCCAGCCAGGCTCTTTGCAACGTCACACTAAGTGTCAAGGGTTGAGTCTGCTGACAGCGTGTTTTACAGCACCACTAGATCCCTGTTCTGTCGGGCCTCCATTTCCCTCTCAACAGAAACCCCCCCCCCCCAACACCATCATGACCAGCAGTCACAGGAGTTCCCAGCAACAGGTACCACCTCCCCTACCCAGGACAGATGAGGGTATTTGTGTGCAGATGGCAAAAGCTTCTAGAGCTCATGCAGCCCCTACCCAGAGACACAGAGAAGTCAGAAAAAGGCATGGAGCAGCCCATGAGAAGTCAAGCGACAGGCTGAGAGAAGCCAGAGGCAGCCTACGGGTTATCGATGTCCTCGCGCAGCACGTGCAGGCTGTAGTAGACCTGGCCCTGGAAGTAGCAGCTGTGCAGGTATTCGGTGAGGGATTTCCTCCAGCTCACGTACATCATGTTGCAGATAAACTGGTCGAAGCTTTTCAGCTGGAATGAGGGCAAGGAGACAGACAGGGAGAGATGAGTGAGAAGAACAAGCATTTCCCAAAATGAAATAAAAACTGTTTGTACCAGTGACCCATCCCACGCGTAGCTGCCTAACGGGGCAAGGGCAGACCCAGATCCCTTGTGCCAGGATCACGCCAGGAGCCGTGGGCAGCCTCCCCCTCTCCTCCCAAGGCATGGGAGCCTCTGTCCTGTCTCACCGTGGAGCTCACGACGATCAGAGTCAGGGCAACGGCCGTCAGCGTTTTGAACCCGGAGAAGTCCTTGTTCCCCAGGACCTCGTAGTACTGGCTGGGGATGAGGCCGACCTGGTAAATAACCAGCTGCTCTGGAGGGAAGAGGCACACAGGGGGGAGGGCGTGAGGGACAGCGGGGCACGGCAGAGGGGGGAGCAGGGGGAACGGGTGCAGCCCCCCATCCCCACC
>NW_010329999.1:0-7099 GCF_000700745.2 Antrostomus carolinensis
TAACCCTGCAGATGTAGCTTTAAAGAAATAGCTCCTGGCAATGTTGCTGCTATATCTGAGCCACCCCAAAAAGACAGCGGCCGAGGAGACAGCCTCTCAGAATGTACCTCGGTGACTCGGAGCCTTCGTCCCGCTCGCTGTCACGAGGATATGGGGGAACCCTTTAGACAATTTCCCCCCCCCAGCAAGCTCTCGAGTCCTTGTAAATTAAGCTCGTGAGAAAGGGGGACGTGGAAAAGGTCTTTTTTTCTTCTTTTTTTTTAATTTCCCCCGCAGATGTAGTTGTTTGCCCCTTGGAGTTTGCATCTCGTCCTTCGGGAAGGTGACAGTAAGCGTTTTCTCCTTCACGGCACACGTGAGGCCCGAATGCAAAGCCTGGCACAGCACCTCTCGCTCTGGAAGGACCTTTCAGGTGGAACAAAGCTCTTGTGGGGATTTTGAGTTGTTTCGGTTTTAGGATAGCCCATGGGAAGTGCATTGTAACGACACACACAAGCAATGTTTTCCCGACCTTTTCTTTTTCTCTGGGAGAGATTCTTTGATTTGCTTCGATAGTTCAGAGTTCTTTTCCTCGGATGTGTTTTTGCACCCGTGCAAATGCCCTTGAAATGAGTCGAGTTCATCAGAACCAGTTGTGCATGGCAGGAAGCAGTCCCGAAATGCGCACACACCCGTGCACCTCTCCGCTCGGACGTGCATGTGTGTGTGTGTCTGGGCATTTAGATAGAAATATTCCATTTCCGCAACTCTTCCTTTTTTTTTTTTCTTTTTTTTTTGGGGGGGGGGGGTTGGTTTGCTTTTTGGCTTTGTTTCCCCCCACCCCCCAGGATATTAACCAAAAGGTGTTTTAAAGTCATGGCATGAAAAATCCTAAATGTAACTCTGAGTACCTTGTGATGCTAATTAACAGGTTTTTTCTGATACTTTATGTGATGCTTAATATTTTTCTTAGGAAGTTTTGTTTAATGTTAGATCATTGTTTTGGAGGATGTTGGTCCTACTGGCATTAAACTAATGGAAAATAAATGCATGTGTTACAAGTGTAGAAACGGTGAAGAATTAAGTGTGAACTTACTGTACGATACTGATTCTGTTTTCAAACAATCTGTTTTGCTGTTCGATAGTTGACATATGGAAATGACGATGTACTGTAATTGAGCACTTTTCCAGTGGACCCTGTTCTCACTACGCCTGAGGGAAGGAGTGGGTTTGGCCTGGGGCCATCTGAACTCAACCTCTGAACCCTTTCTGTGTGTGTCGGCACCAAAATTGGCCAGGGGGAAGCTCAGATGTGAGGTTTTCTCATCGGTTCGGTGGCTGGCGTGGGGCGGGGCGGGGGGCTCTCTATTTCCCTGGCCAAACCAGGGTAATTTGGGTGAAGTCCTCGCTGTGGGCGGGTGGGCTGCCGGCATCCAGGTCCCCAGCGCATCCCTCCAGGAGTCAGGCTGTGGATGGGCTGGCTGAGCCGGGCTGGGATGTCTGAAAAGCAGCCGAGGCAATCCTGGAATTAAAAGGCAGAAGGGGGGCAGGCTGAGCCGGGCTGGGATGTCTGAAAAGCAGCCGAGGCAATCCTGGAATTAAAAGGCAGAAGGGTGAACCCAACAGCCAGCTCCCTCCGGCCCAAAGCCTCCTTCCTAGTGTTAACAGGGTGCAAAGTGTTACTTGTCATGTACTGTACTGAAAGGGTTAATTGATCAGTGACTGTATTGTACTGTATGAAAACTCATGAATTGCCTTGTATTGTTTCTAATGGACTGTCCCATGTCCCCCCCATCCCCAGCCCGTCCCCAGGATTCCCAAAGGACGCGTGTTGTCAGTTAGGTCCCCCAGCCTCTCTGGTGCTAACCCTTCCGTATCCCATGGTGCTTCTGCGGGTGCTAACTGACGACACGCCGATCCAGAGCTTGAAGTTCACAACGTCTTTCTTGTCTGTTCGTGTGAAGTCGATACACACACACACACACACATTTGCTCCAAAACAAACAAAAAAACAACAAAAAAAGATAAACTTGAATTTGTTTCAACGCATCATTGACAATCTAATGTTTTTCTATGTCTGCTTTTATTTGGGATGGCTTTTCTAGAAAGCAGTGCGCCAGCACTTTCGCACCGGGAGGAGATTTCAGCCTGTTCACGCCACAGCAGCTCCTCTGGCATCTGGGGTGAGCTGCTCCCTCGCTGGCTTTTCAGGCTGGGCCACGGGGAGGTCAATCCATCCAGAGCCAGCAAGGAAGAGGAGATGCAGGTGCCTTCAAACCCTAAAAAGCAGCCAGCATCTCCGTGATGGCCCCATCTGCACGTAGGTGGTAGGTGGGCACCGAGGGTTGCAGAGGGGATGAGCCTGGCCCTTGCTTTTTGGCAAGAACTGGCTTCTTTTTATGAGAACAGAGGCAGAAAATTGGAGTCAAGGGAGCTGGAGCACCCAAAGGCACCTCCATCTCCTCCTGGCATCGCTCATCTCCGCTGCCAGAGGAGCTGCCTCCCAGACCTGAGGCTTTGCAGGTGACACACACCTCAGGTGGCGTGAACAGACCCGTCCCCTCCCAAACCTCCCCCCGGCCCCGACGCGAGCTGCTTTTTGGACAAAATAAAATCTGACTATATTTTATATCGATTTGAAAACAAAGTCTGATATTTACCCCTGTTCTCAACTGAATTTGCATATTGTTGTTTGCCACGATATTTGTTCCGTCTTAAAATAAATTTGCTTACTTGTGTAGTCTTAACTGTCTGCTCTGATTCTTATAATCGAGTTTGTCACGTGCCTGCACGGCAGCTCTCCTCTGGGGGCTTCCCATGAAAGCGAGAAGGAAATCTGGCTGCCTGGGAGGGGAATTGGTTTCAGCCCAGACTCTAGACTGTAATAGAACGTTTCTCTCTCGGTTATCTCGCATTCGTCTGCCCAAGGCTTTTCAATTCAACATCCTTTTTTCTCCCTGGTCTTTCCTCATCAGACCCTTCTGTCCGGTAAGTGCACAACGGAGGAATGGCCGTGCTTCATTGAAGAGATTAAATTGTTGCTGCCGCTTTTCTGGAGGGTAAGTGGTTTCCAGTGGCCGTCTGTTGCACTTGGGAACCAAGGGATTTTATGGCTGTGGGCTTCCTGAAAGCGGCAAGCGGCCAAAAGCTGTGGGCACTGGCATCTAGCACCGGTTCGGTCTGAGGGCAATTGTGTTAGCAGGAACTTGGCATCGGTCGCTGGAGATGTCATGGCAGAAGGCAGTGCCCTCAAAAGGCTGGAAACCTGATTTGCAGATGCGTTTCCAGGGACGTCATCACATCAGCCAGCGGGTTGGAGAAAAAGAATAAGCAAATATTCCAGATTTGCACGCGTGTGCAAACAAAACCTGTTGCAACACTCTCAAGGTTTTGAGGGGTTTTTTCCCCACCAAGAAAGCTATTTCTGGATTAAAAAGCATGGCAGGCTGCTGCAGCAGGGCATTTCCTATTCTCTTAAAGGTGGATCTATAGCTGAGAGGAACATTTCAGGGGAGTTTGTGTGAGGGCTTTGGCTGCCACCCTTCCTTCCCATTGGAGACTGTCCTTGGGTATACACTACAGCCTCAGAGTCCCTTTTCAGTGATTTATCCCCCTCTCCAGGTACCATACACCCTCTCTTTGCTTCCTTCCTTCCCTCTGACCTCTCTCTGCCTTTTTTTCACAGTTTATCAAGGTTTTGTAGATGTTTCCTGCTGCTCCTCACAGTCCGAGCAGTGCTGCTTATGGTGGTGGACGTCGGCAGGGGAAGGAGGCAGCAGAGATGAATCCCACGGGGAGAAGCTGGGAACAAGAAGCCTGGCTTTGTGGAGGGTGCCATCAGGTACATATGCCTTCCATCCTTAGTAAAAATGCGGTGTCTGCATCCCAAAACGCTCCTTTGTCACCTTTTAGCCTCAAGTCAGGGGGCAGCTGGTTCTGCTTGGTCCCCAGGAGCACTGAGCATCGGGGCATCACCTCAAATTATGCCAGTTTGGTTCCCTAGCCTCTGGGTGCCCATGCAGCATGGGGTGAGGGTGCAGCTCCTGGGGTGAGGGTGCAGCTCCTGGGTTGCTGTCCTGGTGCTGAGCTGGAACAGAGCTGGTTTCTGTTCAGCAGCCAGAGCAGCGCTGGGGTTTGGTTTCAGCTGGGATTTGTTATGAGGGAAACACTGATCACATCCCACTGTTTGCGTTTTTATCACTGAAAGTGAAGGACTTTGTGTGCTGTGTCAGTCTGCAAGTGCAAGAGCAGGGACTGGGAGGGAGGAATATTGAAATTAATTAGCTAAATTGGCATTTGGATGTGCCAGTGGGATATTCCGTATCATATCCCATCGTGGTCAGTATATTAATGAGGGTCAGCTGCTCAAACCCAGACAACAGACCCCCCAACTCACACTGTGGATACTCAAAATCCAGTAATACCTACTGCATCTCCTCAGACCCTGGTGGAGGGCCCTGTCGCTCCAACCTTTCCATCTGCAGCTACTCAGACATCAACAACAAACACCTCAACTACCCAAACCCTGTCAGAACGTGATGAATCTGAGCCAGAGGATCAACCAGTGCCACTAATACCTGCCCCTGTACCGAAGGAAAAGTATAAAAAGAAAACAATTCACTGTGCAGCGGGTGAAGACAGACCAGGGATATTATGAGAACAGGAGGAAGAGGCAGAGGCTGAGGTAACCACCTGATCTTTATCCCCGAGCGAGCTGCGAGGTACACGGAAGGATTACAGCCCTCATCTTGGCGAGTGAATTACTGCTGGGTCACTGATAATGCCGAGGCCGTGGATGGGTTCCATCCCTCCTGGAGATCTCTTCCTCTCTCGCTCTCTCTGGCTCTCGCTCGGGCTCTGGCTCTCCTGGGATTGCGGTTTTGGGTCAGGATTGTCGCTCCTCCGGGATCGTTATCTGGGAATGGGCCGGGCTTGGTCATCGTGGGGTGAGCAATGGCACTATCACTCATTTGCATTTTTATTACTATTATTATTATTATCATTATTATTTTAATATCATTATTGTTTTGAGTTGTATTTCATTTCCATTATTAAATTGTTCTTATCTCACCCTATGAGTCTCCTTACCCTTGCATATGCGACATGGGGCGGGTGTTGGGGGGCTTTTGGGGGGACAGGGACAGTGGGGGGGAGGCCCTGAGCACCCTGGTTCTCCCCTGCACCCTCCTGGAGAGCAGGTGCCTTTTGGGGGGCACCTGTCACACCAGGGCTGTGTGAGACCCATATGGTGATCCCTCTACCTGTGGAGATGGGGACGGTGCCACCAGGAGCTGTTATTTTCCAGGGTGGAGTAACTCCCTGCAATAAAAGTTGCAGGAAAGGAAACTCGGGGGGGCCTGAATGCTGCCCCAAAAAAAGAAAGGGAAATTCAAATAGCCCCTTTTTCCTTTGTGGGTTTGATTCCCCCAGGCGAGGATGGCTACTGGAAGCTGCGCGGTGACTCTGGTCCGAGGTGTGTCCCAGTTTGTGTAGCCTCAGCTGCGGACAGAAGAAAGGACTTTACTGATCTTTATTTTGTTTCACTGTGTTTTTATTTCCTCTCAAACCACAGGTGTTCTGTTGGGAACACACAGCTCTTTGGGAAGCACTGGATGAGCCCAGGCGATGCCTTTCATGGGCGGCGGTGGCAGTGAGTACTCGTTTCTGATTTGGCTGTTCTTGCGTTTGTATCACACCCTAAAAGACCACATCTCAGTGGAAACATCACAAAAAGAAGAAAGTCAGGGTACTAAATGTTACAGAGCCAACTTTTGGGGTTTTTTGGTGGCCTTTTACATTGCTTTCATCAGCCTTGCCTTTGCAGAAGGTTTCAGTGCAGAAATTATTAGGTTTTAGAGAAGGTGGTGGAAAATCCACTTGTTAAACTCGACCTGGAGGCTCTGTCGAAACCCAGTGAGGTCTGTCACCTTAAAACCAGGAAACCCCATAACAGGACGGATAAGAAATGCCAAGCCCCACTGGCGAGTCGTTCTGAAAGTCACACCAGTGGTGAGATGCAGAGAGCGTTTTGAGACCCTGGGGAAGTATTTTCAGATGTAGCAGGAGGAAGGTGTAAGCACCTTCTGATCGCCCATGAGAAGGCGCTGGGGACGGTGAAGAAAGGCAGCCTTGGCACTGCGATCGAAAAGCCCAAAGCTGTTGAGACCCACATGGAGGTGGTCGTGATGTGTCAAACGGTTCAACTTCCTAAAGAATTCAATAGCCAGAAAAGTAGGGCCAGAAAGATTTCAGAACTTGTAGTGGTTTGATTTATCATGTTCCCCCCAAGTAACTTCAGAGCCAAGAGCAAATGGCTTCCTTCTCATTAGCAGAAGATGATTCAGGAGAGACCTTGGGAAGAACAGTTGGGTTGCCCATCTCCGGTAGCCAGCTCGACCATAAACACACCGGTTTATGGGATTGCTTGGACGTTTAAAGTCAGCTGCCAGGAAAGATTTAAGGAAAATAGCTCGTATTGTGAGAATGATCAGGACCATCAAGCACATGAAGTTTGTTGGTGCCAGGGAAGGGCGCTTGGTCCTCTCGCTGCCCACCCACTGAATGCTGAGGAACTGGAGGAGAATTTGCTGCCTGGCAGCCAAGGAGATATTACCTCAAACTGGTCTCTCTCCAGCCGGGGAGCAGAGATGCACCCCATCTTCTGCACAGACAAAGCTTTCCACACTTCAACCGTGGCGGCAAAGCCGCGTCCTGGGCAAGCTGCGTGCGCATCCTGACTGCTGTTTCTTAACCACGTCCTTCCCCCCAGTCTGCCCCGGGACCTCGGGGAACGTGGCTGGCAGCGATGAGACGGCGATCCCGAGGGGACTCTGCAGGTACGCTCGGAATCCACGACAGCCCCTGGGTTTCTGCAGGCGGAGGATGTGTCGTGAGGCTCCCACAGCCCACCCGGGTGGGTTTCCTCTCGCCAGGCTCGCAGACACCGTCCCACCGCCGCGGGCTCCTGCCTTCATTCCTGGTCTCTCGGCGAGGCTTTCCCATTTTTCCTGCCAGGGATTCTGCTGAATATTCCCCTGTTGTCGCTGCCTGGCCAGAAATTTGGCAAGCTCTGTCCCTGCCACTCCTCTGCAGGGAAATCTGTGCCTCCTCCCCAGAGCTC
>NW_010329999.1:7141-8284 GCF_000700745.2 Antrostomus carolinensis
CGGCTGCGGTGGCTGTAGGTGGGAGGTTGTGCTGCCCCTTTGCTGATGCCGGGGAGGGGACCCACCATCTCAGATCGATATCTAAGAAACCTCTTTATTTCCTGATAAGGAGCCAAGAGAAACAGATCAATTCCAGCTTTAGGCTTTTCTTGCCTATTAAACATCTTAGTGGTGCTAAGGAATCAGGAAATAGAAATGTATCACCAGGTGTATGCGCACATGGATATATATAAACCTATGTCTCTGTACACAGGGGTAGAAAGGGGTTGGCAAGTAGCTACCGGATAGTTGTTTCCAAGCTAAGACTGAAGATAACAATCAATGTATTAGTTAACAAGTGTGTAACTAACTCGCTTGCTAACAACTAGTTCATGCTGTTCTCTGATTTTGCTGCAAGCCTCGGGGTGTGTGGTATTTCTCCCAGCAGGACTGGTGGGAGACCTCCATGTTAACACATGTCCTTCTTTCTGCTCTTGTTTCCTTGTTTTAAATAATGAGGAAACCTTAACAATTTGAAAGACACAAATAAAAGCTGCTCAGCATTTGTCTCTACGCTGCATTGTAACCTCCTGAGGCCCAGGACACATTTTTGGTCATTTTGGACAAGCCACAGGATGATTTTTGTGGTGGGTGTTGGTCTCCCTGATGCAGTTGAAGGCACACAAGGTGTGCTGTCCTTGGGAAGCTCTCGGCTAGAAAGATTTATTGTCTGCTGCCACACTGGAGGTTTTGCTTTATCCCAGGGCCATTAAGTTCTCCACTGCAGCGCCAGGAACACAGGCAATTCAGCTAAAAATAAAGTGCTGGAAAGAAATGAGCAAATAAAACATCCAGGTGTATGCAAATGGTTCCTGGCAGGTGTCTTCTGGGGACTGAACTGGCCAGTGATGGGCAGTCTGCAAGAGTGGCTGCAAAATTGTATTTATATATATGTATATATATATATTGCTCCCTTTTACTTTGATAAATGTATTTTTAGTTGGAAAATTCACTTCAGGGATGTGACGTTTTTAACCCTTTAATTTTACCCTTTCGCCTCAGGGTGAAGTCCCCAAGTGTGGCTGCTTTACCCAGCTGTGTGGTTGGGTTGACACACTGGAGCGACGGGACAGCACCCAGAGGGACCTGGACAGGCTGGAGAGG
>NW_010330000.1:0-693 GCF_000700745.2 Antrostomus carolinensis
CCAGGTAGCTGGTGACAGCCTGGATGTAGACGTAGAGCTGGCCACCACTGGAGCTCTGCAGGATGGGGATCCAGACCACGCTGAGGGCCACCAGCACCACTGTCACCACCCTGTGAGCAGCAGTGATGTGGTGTGGGGTGACATTCCTGTCCCACCTGCACCTCCTCACACCCACGGCATCACCGTGGCAGTGGGGGGTCCCTGGGGCCAAGGGTTGGGTCCCAGCACTGGTGCCGAAGAGCTGCCCAGGGGATGCTGGTCGCTTGGTGACATCCCCAGGGTCATGGAGGATCCTAATCCTGCCAGTGCCGTGTGGGTGAGTGTCCCCAGGCCCCTGCCCTGCCTGGGGGGCTGCTAAGTTGGACCCCCCCATGGGGAAACACCAGGCAATGGGCACTTTTGCTATGAAAAGCCAGAGGTTGGGTGCTCTGGCCAGATTTGGGTGACGCTCTCAGCACCCACCCGTCCAGCCAAAGCACCCAGCTGAGAGGCAGGGACATGCGCTGAGCTGCCCCGTGCTCAGCTCCCCCAGGCCAGGCTGTAACAGAAGGGTGTCTCTGTCCCTCAACACCACCTCCCCCCACTCCATCCCAACCTCACCAAAGCCCAACTGCACCCTGTGGCATCACCCTGCTCCGAAGCAAGAGGCGTTGGCCAAACCCTGGCTTTTTGGGCCCAATCTGAGCAGGACAC
>NW_010330001.1:0-9905 GCF_000700745.2 Antrostomus carolinensis
GGTGGCGGCCGGGCGGGCCCGGCTCGGCCCAGGGCTGAGGGGCTGCGGTGCCCACCCCCAGCACAGCTGCTCGGGCGGCGGGGCCGCTCGGGTTTGGCGTCTCCGCGGACTGCTGTTCGGTTGGAGGGCGTAAGTGCCAGGGCAGCTCCGTTACGGCCGCCCCATGAGCAGCAGCCGCGAAGGACGAAGTCACAGTGAGGCGCACAAGCAGTCAGGAAATGATAAATGCTGCTTTTCTGGTCTCCATCGCAGTTCAGAAAAGGAAAAGACTAAAGCCGAGGGCAGGGTTATCGCCTGCTGCCCCTTTATCTTTGGGAGCCTGCTGGCTGGACAGTGAGGGTGCCCAGTCAGGCCTCTAAAAGTTGTTGTTATGCTTGCAAATTCCATGGTTTTATATTAGTATGTTAATTTTCCCATCACTCCCACCTAAAAATATTAATAACATGATGTAAACTAACTGCACGTTTATGTTTCTCGCAAAATACTTTTTAAAAGAAATACAGTAGCTGGAAATACTAATTTCAGCTCCAAAATTCCTTCAAGCTACAGCTCTGAGACCGAAACTCCACATTAGCACATAAAATCTTTGCAGCCCTACAAAATGTTTGTATCTGCATCAGTTACCTCTGGAGCTAAAACAAGGGGAACGTGACAGTGACAACTCTGCTACCAACAGGAGTTTGGAGTTGTTTTTTTTCTTGTACAACAGAATGTCTATAGGAGAAAAGTGCAGCAAAGCCTCCACAGAAAATTATTTTTCAGGATTACTGTTTAAAATAGCCTGAAGCACAGCTGCCCACAAATCTTAAAGAACTGTAGTGGAACTGTAATGATTCCCCGTAGGTACCAATGAGTGCATGTGTAAGGCTGGCTCTGGGCCCAACATAACTGAATTTTTATTTTATGTTTGTAGTTTAGTTTTGAACTCAGCTTGCTGCACCTAAGTACTGAGAAAAACGTTGGAGAAGAGCCACTTTTAATAAGGCTTTTGTCTATACTGCTCTTTCAGAGAAATTAATCTAAAAGCAGTTTGGAGGAAACTTTTTTAAAGTTACTTTTACAGCTATTTAATGTTAACACCATCTACTAGCTCATTACTGAGTTACTTTGGAATCTAGACAGAGTATTTATTCATCTGACAGGACAGCCTAAATAATTTTTCCCAGACTAGCACTGGTTATAGTTTCTTACAGAGTAAAATTCTCCCTAGAGCTGAAGACCCAGTGGTCTTATCTTCCTGTGGCTTGTTGACTTTCCCTACAGATCACATGGCTCAAGGTATCCGAGGTGCCAAGTCACCTTGTCTAGAGTCTCGCTAGTGCTTGATTTATTCACTTTAATTGTTGAGGCTAATTTATGACAGGTTCTGTGAAATTTGAAAATGGAGTTCCAGATTCATAAAAGACAACACATGCTCTAGATAAGCAATATGTTTTTATTACAAATTCCTAAGTGACGTGATTGCTATGCATACTTTAAATGTAGACTGAAATCTGAAAGGTGTAGACATCTTCTGAAAGGTCACGCAGAATAGCAAATTACATACACCTATTTTGTGGAACTTTTGAACATTTAGGAGATAACACAGGGAAGTCATGTGATATAATAAACTTAACAACAGTAAAGAGGTACATCCTTACCTTAATCATTGGAAATGTGCTTCCTCTTACTAATCATGACAGTTAATCTTCTCATATGACAAAGTCCACAGGTGACAATCCTAGGATAAAATTTTCCTTTTCTACATTTTAAAAACAAATCTCTTTCACTTCATACTAACCATGATCTCCTCAGAGTAGATTTCTCACATTTCCTGTGTGAAGTGGGATGCTGCCGTTCTGGCTCCAAGTACGATCACTCCAAGCCATTTACTGTCCTCTCTTGTTGACAACTTATCTCTGTGATTATCAGGGGCAGGTCTCCAGTGAGAGCTCCTGTGTAAAACAGAATAACAAAACTATGGATTATGCTATATTTCACATGCAAACTGAGGAAATGCAAGGGTTTAATCACTTCTAATCTGTTTAGGCTCTACTTTTCCCACCTGGCCCGGAAGAACATCTTCCCACTCTTTCTTTAGTAGTCACCCTGAAAAGGGAGAAGCCATCTCAAAGCATCCTAGCAGAGAGGGGCATACCTTGTAATGGCAAGAGACGCCATGAAGACAGCCCCTAAATGACAAAGATTATGATCCATATTTGTACACAATACTGTACTACTCATTGTATTTCTCACTGTACTTGATTTCACAAGTCTTTCATATGAATATTTATATCTTTGTGTATTCACTAACATATGCAAGTTAGTTAAGCCACTGAAAAATCTATTCTGGTAATAGACCAGCTGTACTGTTTATTTGTTGTTGTTTTGCACTTTTCTTAAATGGATTAATTGAATGTAAAACTGTTGTGATATTTAAATGACCAGAAGGATCTGTTTGGTAAATGTTTTTTCTACCTGTTTTCCACTGAAAGCCCTACATGTCACAACTGGCTGCAGTGGAAGCTTCCGCATTATTGCAACACAAAGAATTTTGGTTTCAGGTGAGAAAACAAATGCTGATAGAGGTAATTGCTCCAGATAGCTTTATATTTTTGCTGAGGTAAAAAGTAAAGACAATAAAATAACCTCAACATTTTGATTCTAAATTAGTCGCATAAAGCAAAAAAGGATGGATGCTTATTAAACTATTCTACAACTAGGATTTCCAGCACTGGAACACACAGTAGTTTGCCTTTAATTGGAATGCTTGCTTCATGCACACTATCACAAAATGAAAGCAATGCTGTAATCAATACATGAATTGTAAGCAAACAAAAATAAACTCATAAAGTACATATGGCCAAAATATAATTAGAAGTGTTTTCAATCCTAAATATTGATAGAGGGGGAACATCACTTAACTCTGGTTATAATGTCTTCACACAAATATAGTCTTGAGGGGTTTTCTAGATGCCGTAAATTACGATGAGCATACGTAAGTATTAATGTTGCCTCTTACAGGTAAATGTAAGATATACAGGTATACAGTTTTGTTTGATCTAGTTTTTCTGATTCTATGTCCAATGCCTCAACTATAAAACCATCTTTACTGCTGCCTCATAACACAAATTTCTCTTCCTGAAGACCACAGTCAGTGTTGTCAGCAGTGTGCTACTACCATACTGCTACCACTACCAGGCCCAAAGCAACAGGGAAAGCACTAGACCTCTGCTGTCTCAGCAGGGCCTGAATTTCTGAGGGGTAAGTTACACTTATGCCCTAGAAAGTATCCTTCAGATTCCCAGATTGTCATGCCATACCAATATTGTATGATGAATAAAGAATCAAACATTTTATCATTTTCAATATCCCTTCTTGTGACAGCACAACCTATTGATTGTTTTTTTATCCTCCCTCCTCCTTGAGTCCCTATCTTGAGCCCAGTTCCACGCAGGGCATGAGAATACTCTTCTGTATTTCTGAGCATCTTGAGCTCCCCCAAGTGTGTTGTGGTTTCTGCGTGAGTACAGAGTTACTGAATTGGCTGGTTTGCCCTTTTTCTTCTCTTATTAGCATTTATGTCTCGGAGGGTGGGTTTTGTTTCCCTTCTCTCTCGGCGTATTGTTTTCAGCCTATAGCAATCACAGAGGTCTTTCTCTAGAGATACACAAAGACAAGACAGGTTTATTTTTTATATAAACTGCAACTGTTGCCAAAAGCACAAATGTGTTCTATGTAGGCAGGACATCCAGATTTCATTCCTGAATCAAGACGAAATCCATGCAAACAGGACCTTGAGACTACTTTTGGATTCTTTTTTTTTTTTGTCTTAACTGAGATGGTCCAGACATAGCAAAACACAGACAGACTCTGTTGCTGTTTCAGAGGGTCTTTATAACAGCAGAGGGCATTGCTGGGTATAGTAACAGTATCTAGTAAATAAGTTAATGAATATACAAGAGAACTAACAGATCTATTACAATACCCTGCCTTTCTTTACAGAGCAAATAAACTAGTCAGTGACAGCTGTTCAACTATTCTAATACAAACAAAAATATTTTCCATATTGAATGCAAACAAGATAGTATTTGTAGATAAACAACTGATTATTAAGATTTACAAACATACATATGGATCCTGTTATTCTAATTTATTAACACATTAGGTTTGAGTTCTGAAAGTCCAAGACTATTTCTTTTGCATCATTTCAGAGGTTTAATCCAGCACTGAGAAAATAAACAGCAAATACTTTTTAGTGGTACAGGTACCTCCTCTCTTAGAGAGTCAATAACAAGTGGCACTTTGCAAGACCAAACCTCACTTAAAATGTGCTTTACACTAATTTAAAATAGAAAACAAGAAAGTTACACCAATGCTCTATTTTGTGAAAAGCTACACATGACTTTTTAAGTGTCTGTTCCTGATGGCTTCTTTCTTTGCTGTTGTCACCACGCAGTCCAGCTGACCTGAATGGTCTGAGATCTTGGGATTCTTTCCCCCCCTCACTGGAATGCCGTGTATACGCCTGCCACACCTGCTTCTTGCACACTACAGTATTTTGGCATGCAACTATGATTCTACAAGAAAAAATCCCAAAGTAGGTACAATTCCCGTATCTAAGGCACATTAGATTTGGAGAGAGAAGCACTTCCTGAGTTTCACCACTACAATTTGGAAGCATTCTGCTCTCCTGTAGCAGAGTTCCCTGAGAGCTCTCCTGTGAGGGCTGACAGCCTCAGACTGGCCTAAGAGCAGACAACATGCAGCAAATTGAAAAATTCTTAAAATGCTGTGCAACCTTGTGTCAGAAGGTAATAAAATGCATCCTGATTAAGTAACAACTTCCTGATTAGTCAGCTATATTCAGTGGGGGTTTTACTCTTTCCACAGATAAAGTACCATCTAGATAATTATTAAGTTCTATCTAAAATACGTGGGAATTCATACCAAGAACGGAATGTATCAGAGGAAAATTACAAATAATACGAACAGCTAGATGATAATATTTGCAGTGTTACCACGAATGAATTAAAGTTGTAATGTTACAGTATACAACTGCTAAGAGGAAAGTACTACATAAAAACCAACTCATTATACAGACAAGCTTTTATCCTATTTCCTATGATTCTGCTTTTGGTAATCACAGTGGTCTGCAATGCTAAACAATGTTACTGTGCTTCTCATCAGTAGATTTCAGGGTAGCTGTAATCTGAGTACCCTCTGAGTCCTTTCATAAGAAATCAAAGTTGTGCGTAACAAGTCCTTTGAGATCCCATTACTCTCAACTTGGGCAAGAACAACATTTAAGTGATACAAACGTTGTCTTTGTTCTCCCAGTACAGCTAAATATCGAGCGTTTCCCAGTTACAAAGCATTTTGTTCTTCAAAATGTTGTTACACATTGATGTCTTGGTTTCAGGAAGCCCACACTCAGCTTGACTTCCTGTCTCAAGTTTAGGTTTTGCATGTTAGATCTTGCCTGAAAAAAAAGACCATGCCACCAGCATGCCAGCTTCTACCAACACAGGGTAACTGCTAGCTCTTTCAGACAACTATGACAAAGTCAGGAGCCAGCTCCAAGCGTTACCGCGTCACCGAGCGTCCCCAGTATCAAGGCCCACTCTTGCTTTACAGTCACTGCAGCACTTCCCCTCCTCTGCCACTGAAAGTCAGCAACACTTGTCCACCACAATCTGTGGCGAGAGTCTAATCAAAGTGAAGCTCACTTTAGTAAGCAACATCTTACATCTTTTTAAGAAGTCATATCTTTTCTATACCCTTACTGTGCTTCTTTTTGTAATCAGAAAGAATATTTTAATTTCTAGTTCCTGTATTGTAAAAAGTTGCTATATTAGTAATGGGAAAAAAAAAATGCTTGAACTTTTCCATTCAACTGCTTGATTTTACTTGATTCTTAAAACAAATGTGCCCAGTACAGTGACCTTGTCCATACCATTTATAACAATGAGTTACAGGTCACTGAAAAGCTCTCAGGGTAAAAACTTGGTGGGAAGATCCCTCTCTAATCAAGCTGAAGCAGAATGTACAAAATTGGTCTTAGGGCCCATGTCAACAGTGTATTTTAAAAAAGATTTATTTGCTTTATGAAGCAAGTTGGCTTCAGATGAGTTTTTTAAAATAAGCTTTTATTAAAATATTAATAATTTAAATTATTTAATGGCAGCACCAGTTACCATTCAATAAAAAAGTCTTCCAACATTTTATTCTCACATATCAGGCCTTTTTCATGGAAAATTTTATTAAAATCCACATATTGTTCAGAATAGTTCTGTTTCAACAAAATAATATTTTTTCACCAAAAACTGTCTGAACGGTTTTATTTTAAATGTCATATATATAAAAAATGCTTCACAAAATAAAATTACATTATTTTCATAGAGCACCTTTTCAATTAATTCCTATGAAGAGAATTCAATAGACTATTTTACACGTTTCATTTTGAGATTTTTTTTTGGATAGGGAGTTGGGCTTTTTTTTTTTTGTTTGCTTATCATGAGAATGAGAGCTGGTAAACATTAAGATGAGAAGTCACTGAACTGGCACTTTTTCCACTGACTGCATTGAGCTTTGGACCAGATCTTAAAGATTTATGTTCATTTTGAAGAACAGTAGGAACAGTAATTTCTCTGAAGGTGCTCCTTATATTCTGAACTGCTACCATTAGCAGTATTCCACAGGAAACAACCATCCTCCGTACTTGTACAACACAGAATACAGAAAGGTTTTGCTCTTTTTGCCTAAAAACCCATAATTTTTGTAATGTGGTTTCCATTTACTTAGTATCCTCAAAGATTCCTAAACATCATTAGCAACACTTTGCCATTTTAAGCTGTTAAAGAGTAGTTTTCTATCCAGTGCCTTTGTTTAAATGAAACAGCAGAAGAAAAACGAATGCTTAGTTACCATATGCCATTACTGTAATCATAGGGTTTAAACCATGCAACTCTTCATGACAAAGAAGTTCGCTGAAGGTCTGTCAACATGGAAACATGACAGCAGTTGTTAAGTCTGTTTATCAAGGTTTTTCCTCCAACTCTCTGTCTACTTCTCTATGTATTTATGCATTTGCAGTTGTTCTGCATCTCCACTCCTCACCATCAACATGAAATTCATTATTTTTAGCTTCTTCTGACTGGAAGAAATCCATCCTACATCTTATGACTAACGATAGAATGCAACATGGGGATCAAGGAACTGCCCTTGGTAAACAGTACTTGCCACCTTCTTTGTCTGGCTTGTCTGAAACTTGTGTTCATATGATTTGTAGAGGATATATAAACCGTCTGTTGATCAGGACAATTGATCACTACATGCGAACTCACAAAAGCTAAAGTCTTCTCTGAAGGGTAAAGCATGAGCCTGTAATCATGCACACTATCTGCAGTTCAACTCATGGGGCAGGGGGGAGAGAGAAAGGAAGATTTCCATAAGTAAATACAAAAAGAGACTTCATCCTTAATAGGTCATTGCACAAGATTTTTACAAACATTCATTAACTAATTTCATAGCTCATGAGGTAAGTTGTCTTTTCCTCATGTTATATGTAGATACGCCAAGCCACAATAAGTTGAAGTGACATGCACAAAAACACAGCCACGCTGGCACTGGGGTGGAACACTGACTTTCCTGAAGTCATCAGGAGCTTCACTGCTAACCTCAAAAAGCAAGGAGATAGGCACAACTTAGCCTCAACATTGGAAGTACATCATACACCACTTGCTTTCCTGAAAGTATCTGTATTAAGTTAATGTTTGGAGTTAAATTTATCATAATTAAAGCAACAGATACTTCTCCTATAACACAAACACCACTCCATACTACATTGAACACGGAAAGGTGCTTTTTCATCCTATTTACTTCCTGTACACATTTCTAAACTTAGGAAATTAATCAGACTATTGAATTTCAAGTTTGCATGTATTCATTCAAATGTTTTACTAAAAATGTACGCTTTGGCTCGTGCAACATGCATTTTAAGGTTGCTAGCCTTATTCCCAAGCTGCCGTGCTATGTTACGTGCTAACAAGCAGTGTTACAGAATTTGTAAACAAGGTCTGAGGTCTTGCTTGGATTCCCAGCTAGAGGCAGAAATGGAGATGTGGGGCAGTCTGTGCCTTTCCCTCCTGGGGGATCAATCAGAGATACCGTGGCAGTGCTGGCTGGAAACTTTCTGCTACGCCAGCTGTTTCTGGGGGGCGGATTGGGGGTGGAACAGTAGTGTGTGGACCAAGAGCAAAGGTTAATTTGTGTCCTTCCTCTAGCAAAATTAGAGGTTCCAAATCCATTGGACTTCGATTTTTAATAGGCTGGGTAGCATTTCAACCGTGATTTCTAATGAACCCTGAAACACTCACACTCCAGATGTCTGGGAAGTCTGCTTGTATACGCTGAATATAAATATTAGAATTTAAAACAAGTTGAACTTTTCAGGTGATCTGATTAAAGCTCACTGCAAAATCAGTTCTGGTTTTGTTTGTGTGGTAAATTTGACCTTGACAAGTCTTACCACAGCTTGAAATCTTTTCTTCTGAGCTACATCTTATCAAACCTGGAAAAAAAGCACCATGACACTGCTTGTTAATTATCAGTCAAAAAGTCAGATTCAGGTAACACTCAGCTTTCCAGATACACAACTGATGACAGCTTTAAAGGAAAAGTGTCAAAATATACGTGCTCCAAAATTTGACATTTCAAAAGTTAAAAAGGTTTAAAATATGGGGGGAAAAAAAATCAGTCTGAAGGAGACGCAGACTGCAGTGTTTTGAAACAGTTTTTGAAGGTGCAAATAAACAAAAATGCCCCTCTTGAAACTTGAATTGCTAACATATAGGGGTCCACTGGGTCATTTTGTGAGCAGAATTTTGGAAGGAGGATAAGCAGGGCCAGACAAACTCCACCAAGCTGAGCAGTAAACAAGAAAAAGCTTTCAGTACAATCAGTACAATGACTGGAAATACACAAAATTTAATTACCGAGTAAAACAAAAGAGCTTTCTGCACCATCTCAAGAAGGTCCCTTCAGCACAAAAACCACCCCATTTCTGTTATTTTGTTAACTATGAATTGACTGAAATTCTCAAGTAGCAATTATTTTTATATTAGCAGAGAGCAAGAGTTAAAATATTGCACTTGAAATAGAGTAAGAACTGGAACAAATTACTTATGAAACTAAACACTACAGCAAGCAGAAGCTTGTTAGAAAGAAGAAATAGTAAAAAGACTCAGGATATAATTGTATGGGACAAAATAAAATCAAACGCAGCAAAAGCAGCTTATTTTCCCTTCATCAACCAAGGAAAGATACCAAAACACACAGAACAGAACTCAAGTCTGAAACTATATAATTTAGGCCCCTAAAATAGGAAGCTGGTTTTCTACATCCTCACTAAGTCAGTAGAGGAGAAAGTAAAAAGAAGATTCTACAAAAACAATTCACAAATAAACCCGACTTACAGCCCAGGCTCTTACTCAGGGAGGTAACATTAGGTCATAGGAATATTCCTGAGTGAATGATCCCTTATTCCGCTCTCTGAGCACAAACAAGGAGCCTCTTCTGGGCACCCAGGACGGGTAAAACGGGCCTTCTGCTCTGCTGGGGCAGCAAGAAGGAGAGAGCATTTACCTCTCTCCCCTGAATTCTGCTGCTGTTGTATTTCATGGCAGATCTCCAGTCATTTGCTATGAAAGCTGAACCGAACCCGAGAGATAAAAACATTTTCATCATCTGGAAACAATGAGGAAACTGTGAACGAGGACCGACTTGTTCCTGCGGGAGGGAAGGATCAGGGGAAAATGCTCCCCTGGCAGAGTGACAGGCGAGGGATGAGGCTGCTGGCGTTCAGCCCCGCTGCCCGACCCCTTCCCGGGCTGGCTCCGGAGCCGCCCAGCAACAGGTGACCCGCC
>NW_010330003.1:0-14377 GCF_000700745.2 Antrostomus carolinensis
CAGCTCCTAAAAGCCCTGAGAGCAAATCCTCGCACACACCCGGGGTAACGCGGCGCTGGCTGTGCCCAGGGTGGGGTTTCTGTGAGACATCGCAGCAGCCCCCGACTCCACGTTGGACAGAAAGTGCAAGAATTGGCAAACTGCTCCCGTTTGTTCGCTCTGGAGGCATCATATTGATCATTTACAATCCCGTCACACCCAGCAGTGGCCTCGGCCACCACTCCCCAAATGCTGCACAGACACAGGACAAAACACCCCAGTCCCTGCCCCAGGAAATGTCCTTTCTCCTCCAGCCGAGATCATTAACAGAGTGTTTGACAAGAATCCCTCTGAAAAGCCCCTCCTATGCTCAGCTGTGATTGCTACCAGAAGACATGGAGGAGCCATTTTTCAGAGCTCAACTTAAAATTTTTGTGGCTATGTGGGGACCTCAAAATCTTGCAAAATTAAATTTTTTTTTAATGCAAAACCTTTTAAGTAAAAATACTTGTAATTGCAACCTAAAGCGACGTGGGATCTGTGAATGGCTCTCTGATTAATTCTTCTGCTAGGCTGGTCTTTTCTCTCTGTTCTACTGAACAAGCGTACACATATTATTGGGATTAATGCTGCATAATACATAATTAATGAAACCGCATAAATATGCAGATTTGCAATTGCAGATTGACTGCCACAGCTATATCCCTGAACACTATGGTAACTGATTGGATGTTCATTATTACCATATTTAAAACTGTTTTCCTGCGAACATGTGCAAACAAATAACTCCAGAAGGGCAGGCGGCATTGTTCCAGGCGTTAAGACTGTCTCCAAAATCGCCGGGTACAGCCCTCAGGGTTACCAGAGCTCCCCCGCTCCCTGCAGAGGGGTTTGGCCAACAGAGTGAAAGTATCCTTTGAACAGAATGTGAAAATAATGCACCTTAACTGCTGCCTCACATTTACTGGACCCGCACTTCTGCAGGTGTCCAGGATCCAGAACAGGAATCGCATTCCCCGAACAAGAACTTCTTGCACTCCTGCTCCATTGCAGCGCAGAGCCCGAGCAACCCCCTGCACCTGGGGCTACAAACCTCCCCTCCCCTCGAGAAAGGACCCTGAGAGGGCTGCACCCCCCCGCAGCCCCCGGCCCGCCATGGGCAACTCCAGAGAAATGGTATAAAAAGCTGTAAAATGGGTATATCTGGCGCTGGGAATTCAGGACACTCGTCCCGGTGTCATAAAAAGGACAGGAGAGGCCAACCAGGGAGGCGGGAGGGGAGCGCTGCTTGGGGATCTGAGTCCAAGGCAGTTCGTTGGAGAACATCTGCTGAGTGATGAACCTTCGGAGCAGCCCGAGCTCCCTGGACTCCTGGAGAAAGCCTGGATGGACTCTGCACCGGTGCAGCCAACTGCAGCGCTGGCAGCAGCCCCCTGCCCCTCTGCGCCTTCTCTGGTGGCTCCCAGCACAGCCCTGTCCCCAACAGCCGTGTCCCTTGGTGTGCTGGGGGGTGTGTGAGGTTCCCACGAGGGACCAGCAGTGAGCTGGCCGGTGTTCCCCAGGGACGGTGCAATGGCTGCTTTTAACTGGCTGACCCCCCCAGGGCTGCGGGCGCGCAGGGATGGACTCGGCATCGCCACTTGTCATTGTTAATGGGAGAAACGCACCCAAGCCACCAACACTTCGATAAAAGCATCTTCTCTGACACCTTAAGTGGGCACTAACTCTTGCCTTAGGTTTCTAAAACACCTTTTAATTTACAGATCATTATACCCAATATTTATTTGTCCACTGCAGGAGCCGGGGCTGTGCCCAAAGGCTCCTCCAGAGAGGTTCTCCAGCTCTCTGATGACCACAGCCCAGTGTCCCCACTGGGACGGGATCCGGTCTGACGCTGCTGCTCCCTCATCCCTCTGGTTACGGTGTTCTCCACTTCCCAAAGGCGCTTGTGCTCACCTGGGTGTGAATGGATGCTCTGTCACACCCTTTGCTCCCAGGGACGGACCTGACGAGGAGAGAGCAGAGGGAGCAAACAGGAGGAACAGGGGATTTTGTCAGTTTGCTTGTGCCAGGGAAATTAAAATGCATTATTTTGCCACTAAGTTGCAGCTTCTCTCAGAACACTAGAAGTCACAGATTTTTTTTCAGCCCCAAAGGAGCACTTTTAAGTGCTTCATTTTAAGGAGACACTTCTTTCCCTGTTTTTTTTTTTTTTCTTTTTTGTGTTTGTTTTCAAACCTGTCGGAAAGCACTAATATTTCCAAGCTTTTTTCTTTTTTGTTGTTGTTCTTGTTGTTTTCCTCCTGATCCTTTTCTTTTCCATTTTTGAGCATTCTTGCCGGTTTCCAGCGAGTTCCCTGGAGGCTGCGCGAGCAGCAGGATGGGATCACAGAGCTGGCTGCCTTGCTGGGCGAGTTTCTCTGCTCCTCTGAAGCTTTGAAGCTGCCACTTTAAATTCATGCAGATGGATTCTGCTTTTGTTTCTTCAGGAAGTTATGAAACGCTTTGTGAAGCGACATCAATGGGAATAATAAGGGCAGTGACACCCCCTAGCAAACCCCCGCTCGCCGCGCATCCAGCCTGTCCCCATCCAGCGCTGCCATTGACGGTGGCTCTTGGCTCAAGGGCCACCAGAAGCCACTGGATCACAGACCACGTTTTCTCCAGCACAGGTCGTTTCATTTTGGCCCTCTCCCCCCACCCCTACCCAAACAACTCGTGTAGCTCGCACCTAGCTCCCCAAAGGCTACGCTGCCCGTCTTGGATGTGTGAGGAGATGGAAAATACACAACTTTCATGGGTAGTTTTTTCCAGTCAGTCATTACTCCCCCTCCCAGCAGTCTGACCCGATTTCCATGTTAAATGTCGTGCTTCTGCCTGTAGCCTTTGGCTCCTATTCTGCCTTTCCTGCTAGACTTGAGGCCCTTGGTCCTGGTGCTTTCTCCCCGAGAAGGTACTTCAGGATTTAATGAAGGCATTCACTCTTCTTCTTGATCCCATTTGAGCTCTTTAATCTCCTTTTCTGTAACTCATTTTCTTCATCTCATAAACAATTTTGTGGCTTTCTCTGACACCCTCAACATCCCTTTAAAAACGTTGACACCAGCGCTGTAGGCAACATTCTAGTGTACATCTCACCAACACCGTCCAAGTTTACTATGCCATAAAACCATTTCACCACTCCTTACTTACTAATCCTTTTTATACAGGCACTGAATGAATTAGCTCTTTATCACAAGGCCAGGGAAGCATTGCCTGTGTCCTGTCCATTGCAACCCTCAGGTGCTTTGCAAAGTCTTTAGGGAATGTGATACTGTCTCCTGCTCTGGCAACAAAAACATCATTCTTTGTATGATGTGTATAATTCTGTATTTACACTGTCCTGGTGGGAATCTCGCTCACCTTGGACACTCACGACACAGCCGCTGCCCTCACACAGTTTTAGCCACTATTCCAAGATTTAGTAAACTTGAGCACCAGCAGTCTCAGCCGGGTGTTTGAGCACCACCGAGTCTACCACAGCCAACCAACAGGTAGTGATGACAAATCCCTCATCCACATCTTGGGCTTCTGCTCCTTCCAGTTCCCTCCTCTTCAGCTCAGGAGGAATTCATGAGCACACGAGTTTGCTGGGGAAATACCATGTCTGGCTATTCAATTACCCCTTCCCGTGGCTAAAGAGGGATTATTCATCAGTAATTTCAGACTCAGGGACCCAAGAGAAAAGCCACATGTTCTCCTAAGTGATGGACAAACAAGCTTCTTGCCTCTTGCCAGGGTCGGCACCCAAACCCACCCAGGTGGGAGCAGCCAGCAAACAGCCAGGCTGAACCTGCAGCTCACCGAGTCCCTTTATCTGCGGCTGTGGGACACGGAGGATTTCCTTCCCCATGTGCCTTTTCCTTCTGAGCTTTTCTTTCAAACATAAAAGTTCAATGGACTTCATAAATAGTTACTTTCTCTGTAATTAAATCTTTTTTTGTGTCTGCTGCAGGGATTCAGTTCTCTTTTAAAACCAACTAGTGATATCTTTTTCCACAGGCAGAGCAGCATGGACTCTGAAAAGGGATTAGGAAAACAGCCCACAGTGCACACTTGTGCCACACCGAGGTGAGCGCAGGGAGCAGGGACAGCGTGTGCCTGGTACCTTTCCCACTGCTGGAACATATGAAGAAAAGCAGAGACAGCTCCTGCAGAGCCCAAAGCCAATCGCTCTCCAGCCCTCACTGGATTTTCACTGTCAGTACGTGATTTTTATTCATTTCTATCAGACGAATGCCTGTGGCATCACTGAGGGATCAATCCCCCTGCACCAGGCACCGTTCAAGTTGTCATACAAGGCAACATGCTGTAAACTGCTTGTGGAGCAGGAGAGGAGGAGTGTGTGTGTGTCAACACCACGTGCCCGTGCCCAGCACCTCCTGGGAGCAGGAGAGTCCAGACCAGATGAATTTGAAGATGCTGGAGTTAAAGTTTCCCATGGCTCATCCTGCCTGTGTTCCCACTGCCATGGGGACACAGTGACTCCGTGTTGGGGATGCCACCGACAATGCTCTGCAGTTCCTTGGTGGCCAATCTCAAAGGGAGTCAGATTAATTAAACTACGCAGCCATCACGACACCAGCAGCTCCGACAGCACCGGACCCTCTGGCAGGGCCAGCACTGACCGCAGCCATCTCCTGCTCCTCCTGGCCTGCAGCACTTGCTGGCGGGACCCAGCACTGCCGAGATGTTTGGTGTGGCCATCTCATGGCTGGAGGGAGCCCTGCTCTGTCCCTCCCTCTCTTTGACATCCTCCGGTGCAGATCACGTGTGTTTGGGGAAGGGGCTTCCTCACACCCAATGCTTGCTGGGTGCCAGCCACAGTCAGGCCCCTGTCTCCATAACGAACATTAGGAAATTACTTAAATGTGACACCCACACAAGCTTTGCCCTCAGGTTTCCACCTCAGGGAACAGATTTTTCTCCCTGCGTTTGGGAACCCTTTTCTCAGCGCTGGTCACCATCCCTTATTTGTCATCACAACGCTGGGTGCCGTGGAGCAGGAGGAGCTGGCAGCAGCCAGGCGAGCTGTCATCAGGGCTCCCGTGGGGACACGTGTGGTCGGGGTGGTTTTTGCATCACCGAGAGAAGGAGTTGTGTCCAGGTCACACGGCAACAGGGCAGCAGATGGTGACAACTTTGGGAATAGGGTGTTCTTACTTTGTCCCACCCCACAAGGCACCAGTTGTGCCAGTGGATTTAAAAGGGAAGAGGAAGAGGATGGAAAAGGTTCACAGGAGGCCAAGAGCAGCTCTGCCCAGAGGAGACCTCGACGCTGAGCTGAGCAGGGAGAGGGGCTGCCCAGCACCCCCCTTCTGAGAACAGAAACCTGCCATGGCACTAAACCCACCCGTAAGGGACAGGAGGTAAAGCCGGAGGGGAAGAGGCAGTGGGGAAGGAGGACAATTACATTAACTGAAACAACGTGCTGTGTTTTAAACACTAAAAACTTGGGACTCTAGATGGCAAGTACCTGATGCAGCAAAGGAGGAGCGGGGAAACTGAAGCAATGGTTAAACAATGCACAAGGCAGGCTGGGGTCTGGTTTGTATTAAATCCATTTGGAGGCTGAGTTTGCTCCTTTGACAGCTGGCCACACTCGCTCAAAGAGAATAAGAAAGTTTTTGTTTTTTAAAAAAGATGTGTAATGGGTTTCTTATGTACTAGAAAAGAAAAGCTCTCTGAGCTGGATCACCTATTTTCTTGTCAAAAGACTTTGGACAAAACCTAATCATGAATAAAATGCCTCGTGATTTTTCAAAGAGCTCTTTTATTTGAAGTCAGCTTTTCTGAAATAGGAGGCAGGACCTGGGTAATGTGGAGCAGGGCAGGAGGCAGCTCGCACGCCAAGGCTCCGCACAGGCCTCCCCAGCCGACCCCGCGCTGCCCACGGAGCGTCCCACCCCGCGCCGGCCCCACGGCCCCACTGCAGCTCCGCGATGGGCAACACTGGGTCCAGCTCCAGGAGACCCACGTCCAGGCTGGCCGGCACCAACCCCTGTCCCCACGCCCAGCCACTTCCAGAGCAAGTCCCAGTGGCACTGTGGGGTCTCGTTCACCCCTGGCCATTGGGTTTTACTTCCACAGCTGCATGAGCATCAGTCCCGGTGCACAGAAATGGGGACAGGAGCCATGTCTGGGTCTGTCCTGGAAAGGCCGGCTGCGCACAGAGCTGCAGCTGGGGACAAAGAGCAAAAGTCACTTTCTCTTCTACACGTCATGTGCCCAGAGCACAGAAACACCAGCTCAGCCAGTGCAGGAGGCACCTAAAGAACAAACCACCTCCTGGCCGTTGCTTCCCAGAGCCCTTCTAGTGCCATTGCACCTCCTGCTGCTCCAGGGCTCCAGCCCACTGAGGCAACCTGGGCAAGAGCTGGTGCAGCCGCAGGTGACCGAGGACCAGTATGGTGGGACAGACCTGGCTCCTCTGCTGGCACTGCTATGCCTGTCACCATAAACCTGCCAAGCCCGTGGGAGGAGGAGGATGCACTGTTCCCAGTCAGTGGCCACTGGCCATGGCTGGACCCCCAAGCCAGGGCCATACCCACGTCACCACATGGCACGTGCCCCCTTCACCTTGCCTTGTCCCCTCAAGAACTGCTCCCACATCCCCTGCCCTGCCCCGTGGGGCTGATCCAGACCTGCCCATCCCTTCGTGCCTCCTCTGTGGGGCTCGACAATGCAGGGCAGAGGCAGCCCATCACCCAGCAGTGCCCTGCACAGGTAGACACCAAGCACCAACACCTCCTCTTCGTCATTCCAAAGGCAATACAGGAATTACTTCTGCACAGGGCTGGGAGAGCTGAGCTAAGGGACAGACCAAACGTGCTACGGGGGAGGTATCACACAGCCATGCTGCACCCACAACATGACCACCAAAGCAGGGAGGTGATGAGTTTACCCCCATGGCACAACACAGAGCTGGCTTGTCCCTGCTGTCACCGGTGGGGACAGCTGTGATATGTGAGCAGAAGGTATTGCCCAGAGCAGTGCTGGGGCTCTGGTGAGCTTCAGCCTCTGGGGACCAAATCTGAGCTGGAAACATCTCAAGAACAAGTTTTCTCACAAAGTTTCATTGATTCCTGGTTTCTCATGGGATTTCCTGCTCTGGTGCTGGTCAAATCCAGGCAGCAGAGATGTAGGGAATACTCAGGCAAGGACCTTGAAAGCTGAACAGTGTAACTACGCCAGCGTCCTCGACCGGGAAGAGCAGCCTTATGTGACTAATGGAAGTGGCACTTGATCTAAATTTGAAAGGCAACGTCCAGGGGCGTGGGGAGCGGGGCTGTTTGGAAGTGGGAAAGTCACAGTTTCCCTGCTCTCCCCCAGCAAACCCAGCTGGGATTTACTGGACTGTTGATGACTGAAAGCCTGCAGTTAATCATCCTGCCATTGCTCCGACCATCATCCTCCCAGACCTGCTGCCGCTCCCTCCGGACTCCCCAGTGCACAGAGGGAATAAGTGTGAAGAGATCAGAAGATTTTTTCTGGTGCTTTCACCAGCTCCCCGGGGCAAACACCTCCCGCTCGGACTGACACTGGGGAGTAAGACTCTCACATTTACTTCATAAATTGAGGCAAACCTGGAAACTGGGGTTTGGCTGTTGGTTGGGGTTTTTTTTCTTAGTCTTTGCCAGTTGTTTATGGATGGAGATTTTCAGCCCTTTGTCATGGGCACCCATAGGTAGAGAGGATCACTGGAATTTTAATTGTCCAAGAGCTCTAATAGGTGTAATAGCCTTGTGTGTTACATATGCATTAATTAAGTAACACTGCATTTAGCTCCAAATCATGCGGAAGGCGCGTGCTGTGTTTGCACAGACATAAATATCTTCTCAGTTAGAGTGCAGACTAATGGCTTCGCTCTCTTTGCATTGCTGGATTTCCATTCTGGTGAAAATGGGAGCCTGGGAAAAGCTTACCCCGGGGTAGTCCCAGTTCACTGGGTAAGAACTCTGCACTTCCACGTGTTCTCCTTGCACACGGGCTTTCCGGAGCGATATGGCTTGGAGAATTGCAGTAGCTCTCTGACAGCTGTGGGTTTCAGCACAGGGCAACTCTCCACAGCGATCCACGTTACCCATGTCCCCATGGAACCAACAGCCGGGCACCCTGTCTGGGTGCCCCTCACTGCCCGGGTTTTTCAGTCCTGCTGTTTCACTATTGCACCAACCCGTAAGCTGCGCAACTGTGAGGGGAAAGGGGAAACAAAAGGATCCAGCACAGTGCATACAATATATTTTCATCTTGATCCAGAGGGAACTTCCATGTGTTTAGATGAGAACATAGCATCAGGTCATCTGTGGGGAGCTGCTGGTTGTGAACCCCAGTATTCCTGCATTCACTCTGCTGCTGCAGTGTAACCTGAGTCTGCAAGAGGAGGAGAAGTTGGAGTACCACGTGTTGGAGGGGCTCTGATTCACTAGCTGGACAAATATTTGGAAGAGTATTCACTTTCACCAGGCAACATTATGCTCTGTGGATTAATTATACAGAATATGGCCCTGACTTGGGTCTGGACAATTAAAGCTGTGCTGGAATTCCAGAGGATTACTTAAATGTGCAGCATTAGTGGAGGTAAAACATCTTCAATATCCCTTTCCTGCAGCCTCCATTTCCTTTATAGAAATATGCAGATTAGTGCTAAGTATTAATCTGCAGAGGCTCCTGGAGCTGGGCTGCTTCCCCTGCAGAGCATTGTGAGGTTTTGGGAGAGGAGGGGGAGGGCTCTGAGAGGGAAATAAAGAGTGGAGAGAAATTTCATATGTTTGTAAAACAATAACAAGAAACGAGCGACTCATTCCACATGTTTTAGGCTGGGAGAAAAAATCCTGGATGCAGGCAAAGTAAGTGCAATATGTATGTGTAATTAAGAAATGATTTCCTGAGATCTTCCTTAAAGCATATCTGAATACAGATCTCCAATTTGCATAAATAACTTACGCCTTTCACTTTTTCCTTATGGAAAACACATAACATCGCCTCTCGCTTTCTGATCTTCAGACCCTCCCCAGCTCGGGAGGAGGATTTGCCATATTACGCTATTCTTTCCAATTGTAATCAGCCTTAAATCTGAATAAAAGCAGCAAATGGCTGACTGGCACTCAGGGCTTCCCTCCCCCTGCCCCCCACGGACGCGGCAGCAGTGACAGCGTTGAGTCAGAGCGGGAACGACACGACTGCAGCGCTCGGGTCTCATCAGTATTCATGGAGCATCCGACTCCAGAGAGGATTAATAGACTCTGATGCCTAATATCCTGGAGAACAATTAATTTGCCCACAGTTTTGTCATGGTTGAAAGTCAAATGCTGGAACAGATCGATGCACTGAGCTGCAAGTTGAACACTGCAACCTTCTGCTGGAGCTGAATTTTAATTTTCCCATCATCATTTCCCTCCATTCCCAGCACACCAGTTTTCTAATAGATCTAAAAGCCTCTTACCTTCTTCCATCACATGTTGGTCTTCATAACAAAAGTCCATGTTGATTGTTCAAATATTAGAGCCTTGTATTGCTCTCCATTATGGGATTAGAGATGTTTGAGGCCCCTTGTGTTTTGACCTTTCCCTGTCTCGTTTCTCTTTAAATTGTATGAAAAATGCTAACCTTTTGTAATTAAAATCAAAACAGAATGGAAGAATAAACCATTTTTCCTAACAATTATTCAGTATTTAGGTTTCCATTTTGAGAGACGTGTTTGTGCAGAACTTAAGGCTGGTGTTTAGAAAAGCCCAGTGAATGGACCTGTGGGAATGCCCGGCAGCACCGTGACATCCCTGGAACCTGCTGGAGCCAGAGCTGCTGCCCTGGGCTGGCACCGGCCCCCAGCTCAGCCGGGGAGCCCACCAGCCCACCGCCCTCTGCCACCAGATCATCCGCAGGGTCTGTGCAATCCATTAAATCCAGCGCGCACAGGGGGAAAAAAATCAATAACCAGATTTAGATGGTTGTTGTGGGAAGGTAGCACAAGCATTGGGAAAAAAATCACTGATTAAAAAAGAAAAAAAAAGCTCCATAGGTGGGAGTTGAGGTCTGGTTCTGCTGACACACAGAATCCAAATGTTTGCTGGGAAAAGCGCTGTCCCGCTGCGAGGAACAGACCTTGCTGCGAGGGAAGGGGATGTGGCAGCCGCGCAGCCTGCGGAGCCTCAGCTCCCAGGAGTTGGTCGTCTCTGCTGGCAGCTGCCCGGAAAACTTCAGACAAAGAGGAGCCGGGACACGGAGACGTTGCAGAGCTGCCGGGAGCAGGGTCCAGGAGCAGTAGGCACCGACTGCCCCGCTCACTCCCTGGGCTGCGTCCCAGTGCTCCCAGTGAAATGGAAAAGTGTTGCCAGTGCCACATTAAAGGACCAACACAAAAACGAGTCTGTGGTGCTGGAAACGGGCTGAGACCCACCAAACACAGGCTCAAACCCACCGCTTCCTCGACTGGGAGCTCAGAGTAAACAGCCACTGGAGACTGGATTTCCCAGTCTTGGCCTTCTGCCTTACTGGGAGACACTGGGACCCACCCTGATCTCACCAGTCTCTGCAGATGGGGAACTGCTGGAGCGGGAATGCAGAAAGGTGGAAGGCAGGAGGGTCCTGTCCCACCACCCTCGGTGAAAACACCTTCCCAGCAGCACCGGGCTGGGTGGGCACATCCCGGCCTTGGCCCCGAGTGCTGCTGGGGAGGCTGACGAAATAGCCTGTGCTTTTTTTCCAGAAAAAAAGGGGCTTAATGGGTTAAGGGCAGAACTGCTTGAGTCTCTCCCAGCTATTGTGCTGTTCCCTCAGCGTTTCTGGTGTCCAGGCTTTTGTGGTTTAATTACAGCCTGCTCCAAATGGTCTTAGCCAACAGATCAATAGATCAGGAACATTAGAATTGTTAATTTGAATGGCTGATTTGAATTTAAGTGCAACTTCAATTTAATCATTTAAAAAATGAAACCATGTGTGAGGGCCCTCCTTCTCCTTCTCCTCTACCAGCGAAGCAGCTCCAGTGCCCCGTGGGGATCACAAAACCCTACGACATGCACATTTCCCTTCAGTCAGGAGTTAAGCCCTATGAGCTGCTGGATCACGACAAAAGTGGGGGGTTTAGCAGCTTTTCCTATGAGCATGGTAATCCCAAATCCAACAGTGATTAACTTGGACTCACAGCTCCACTGCAGAAATTAATTCTAAATCAGGGTCCCGGAGCCTTGTCTCACCAAAGACGTTACGATGCTAATTGGTGCTGACTCTATGAGCAGGCAGAATAGTGTCCCAGTTGTTTCAATTTTCCCAACTCATCGAGAAATTCCACAGGCTGCAGGTTGTCCGCTGCCCGCCCGGAGCCGCACAGCCCAGCCTGTTCCCTTGGGATGCTGCATGTCCTCAGCGCCAGCCCTCGCCCTCTGACCAGCGGTGCTGGGCACCTCAGCTGTGGGAACAGTGGGAGCACCTGCAGAGTCACCCTTAATGTGAACAAAATAAAATAGAAGCACATAAGGAAATGGGTAAGAGAGTGTCTGGGGTGTCGTTTTTGCAAGTAAGGCTTCATACCAATATTAGTAAACAAAAAAGAAAAGAAAAGAAAACACCCATCTCCGAAAACAACAACAGGTCTGGTCCAAAACTCTGCTCCCTGCACACACGGTGCTGACTGTCACACATACATCCAGCTCTCCTGTTATTTAGCCACCATAAAGCACCAAGTGGGAGCAATTATTTCTCAGTATTTTCGTTGACCAATGGAACTCATCCCCCCAAGAGATCCATTGGGTCGGGAGCAGTGTACGGGTCGGGCAGGAGCAGGATGAAAGCACAAGCAGCCACCATCAAAAGGGCAATAACTTCTAAAGGGACGCGGATGCTCCACGTGTCAGCTGCTAAATGCGAGGGAGCAGAGTGGAGTGTGTTCTTTTTGAGTGCACTCATGGGGAATTCTTTCCGTTCATGTCCCTGCCAAACACGGGACATGAGACTAGACAAACCTTGGTCCAACACAGTCTGGCAAGGTCTGTGCTCCTATTTACTGCTCTGTGCCAGGCAGGTCAAAAAGGATGTGTAAGCCGGTATTTTTCCTGAAATGCTCAATAGTTCCTTTGCCCTGCACCCCCAGTAAGCCAAAAGCTTTGTTTTCCTTTTGTCACACTCACAATTGCCGTGTAGCTGTCCTGTCTCATTGCCATCGCTACTGACTGAGCAGACAGAAAATGAGGGACAGAAAAGCATTTCCCTTCACCTGTATCTCAGCCCTGGTTTAGCATCGGTACGAGTGGTTTCGTACAGGGGGATGCTGTTGTTCATCATGACACTGTTCAAATCTAAAGTTTACGCAGCTTCTAAACCCGGGTTTGTTGTGCTGAGCCGGGGCAGCCTGCGCCCGCTCCCACCTGGGCAGCACCAGCCGGCACTGGCAGCTCTGGGCAGATCTCCCTCAACCCCCTGGCAGATGCTCCAGAGGCTCCTCTGCCTGTTCTGGGCCACCAGGATCCCGCAGGCAGATCCAGTTTTCCTTCCAGCAAAGGAAACCTGCAGCCACCTCGTGCCGGTCAGCCGGGGAGGCTGTGCTGGTACGTGGGAAAAACCCAGAAAAGAGGCTTCTGAAGAAGCAAAAAGGAGGAGGAAAGGACTCCTGGATTTCCTCGTACTTGCCACCCAGTACCAGTCCACTGACTCCATCAGCACTGGGTCTGGGTCAGGCAGCCAGGCTTGCGTCCAAGGAGCAAGCATTTGAAAAGGTAAAAGATGGACCCAGTGCCCAAAGCCCAGCTCTCAAACTGAGTTTCTTCTTTCTTTCTTTCCTTGACAGATTAAACCACAACATTATTCTCGGTGTTATTTTGTTGGCCGATGCATCAGCCTGAATGACAAGCACTGACTGCATCCTGAGAACAATCTGAAGGCAACCCAGGGAACCCACCCAGATGGTGCTCAAAAGCGTCTTGGAGCAGAATGGGCTCTGCTCGACGCAGGAATTTCACAGCAGGAACAAAGGGAACTTTGCAAACAGAGCTTTGAAACGGAAGTCATTTTATCCAACATGCCTGCAGGAAACGTGCATCCATCTTCCAGCACAATCAAACGCAGAGCTGTGCATGGGCATAATTATTAGGGGAATGATGGCAACAGTAAAGGAGCTCATCAGTCAGAAAGCGACATAATTTCTAAACTGTCTCTTATGCTGAACCACCTGGATTTAAAGTAACATTTGCAGACAAGATGAATGAATCTGCACACCAAACATGCTGGAGTTAACACAGGCAAGAGAAAGGGTCACTGCAGGCGTCAGATGTGACTGCCTTGCTCCCTCGCTTTGACCAACACGCCTGTCTGACACCTCTGCAGAGCACCCACGCCGGTGGGTCCCTTTCCCCACCCTCCTGGTTCCTGCTTTTGGGCACAGATAAAGCCAGAGAAATTCTTTGTTTGCTTTTGGGGCATATTTTCAGAATCAAGGCTTCTTGATTCAAAGTTCAGAGCGGTCGCTGCAGGCACGGGGACTGTCACTGTGAAGGTTGAGTTGTGCAATTTCCTTTCCATTACTCTAAAAACACTGCGCACTTGTGGGTGGCCCTGCCTGTGACAATCAGGTTTGTTTAAATAACAGAACAAGTCTCTCAGCTCTGCTGAGTGTCATTAAAATGGAGACAAGGAAAGGCTTGGTCTGATGGCACCCTCACTGACACTTGTGCCGGGGTGGCAGGATGCTCTGCCCTGACGGGGTGCCAGCCCCTCCAGCCTCCACACCCTCATCATCCCTAGTCCTTTCTGCAGGACATGCTGGGCGCTGCTCCACAGGACAGCCCTGGCCACCAGAAGCCCTTCTTACAGTAGCCTGGGAGGAGATAGATGCTGGCCAGGAGATACCATGCCATTTTCTACAGCCACAGGGTGGTTTGTGCCCCAGGTTGTAGGTTCACAGGCTGTTTTGGGGTTGGAAGGGACCTGTAAAGATCATCCAATCCAGCACCCTGCTGTGGGCAGGGTCACCTTCACTAGATCAGGTGTCCCAACATCTACTCAGCTGTAGCACCAAAGGGCAAGTGAGTTCTGCACACGGCCAGAAGGCAATCACCTGTCATCACGAAGAAAACCTCAGAATTTTCAAAAAAAGCCAGCGATACCCCTTCGTGTAGAAACAGCCCCTCACGAGGAAGGATATCAGAGCCTGTGCTTCCGGCTCTGTTGCAGATGTTTGGATGTTTGGACGTCTGCTCTCAGCTGCACGGGAACCACACGTCCGTGGTGGTTTCCTAGAGCACTTTCAGTTTCACAGTGCTTCCTCAAAAACAGTGCAAGAATCTCCATTAGTAGTTAAGACTTTTCTTTTTTGAGCATTTCAGTTTCGTGGAGAACGGAGAGCTCTGTCCTGGGGAGCTCATTCAGA
>NW_010330003.1:14406-17719 GCF_000700745.2 Antrostomus carolinensis
CTCCCCTGTGACAAGTTCTTTAGAAGAGACCCTGTCCAAGAGTTATCACATTGCTCCAGCAAGGGAAAAAATTTGCCACGAGAATCCTTCTGGGCTTGTGGACTTCTGCAGAGGAGGAGATTTCTGCCAGCAGCGGCTGCTCTCTGAAGGGAAGCACACCCTCCTCCCGAGGTGTGAAATCTCTGAAGAGGGCAGGCTTTCTTCCCACGTGGCGGCCGGGAAAATGCCAGCAGAAACATGTGCTATTTCAGGAAGGCGGAAAAGGAATGAAAAGGCTTTCAGGGGACTACAAAGTCAACGTGAGATGGATGGAAAGATGACAACTGGCTCCAACTGAGAGAGAAAAACTGAAGGGCTTCAGAAGAAAAAAAGGAAATGCAACCTCTGAGTGTGGGAAAAGGTTCATAAATTTCACCTGCATCTCATCTGTCGAGGCTGGATAAGAGGAAAGAAGTGACGCTCCCCTTCCACCCGATGTGACATTCAACCACACTCTGGGCTTAGTCTTCATTCGTGGTGTAATTCCATTTCCCCTCTGAATTATGTTCTCTCTGTAGCCTGCCTTGTGCATAAAAGATCCATGATGGGGAGCTGCATCATTCATTTTTTTCCCATGAGCAGGTGCAAAATATAATGTCCCTGATTTTCAAGATCTGATTAAACTGTCATAGCTACGGAGCAACCTCAATAACTCCTAGCATCTGAGAGGGACTGCTTACTACAACACTGCCCCCTCCAATGCTATCGAGAAGAATCTCTCAGCATTTCAATTACAAACCCCTGTTTTCAGGACTTGTTTATTTAAATTGGATGAAGTTGGTGCTCCTGACAGTGCCCATAATCCACGGGTTACAGCCCAGCAGGCATAGCCACATCCCCGTGTCCTGACCTCTGTGCGGGCCAGAACTGGGATGCCCAAACCATGCAGGCAGCTCCTGGCTGTGGGAGCTCCAGCCACCCCTCTGCAGGTCCCAGACCTCCGGTGCCCCCAGCTCCAGCTTTTCTCCCAGACTCTCCCATCATCTGCTCTCATGCTCAGCCATCCCGTCCCAGCTTCCCTCCCCAAATTCACCCCCTCCTCTGACACCAGGGCTGCCTGGCTGCAGGTTCCCAGCAGCAGCTTTCTGTCACCTCCTCACCTTTGCTGAATTGGCTCAGCAATTCACCAGTCTCAAAACCAACAATCTTTGTTCTGTTCTCCAGGTTATTGGGGCACCAGGATGAGAAGGGGAGGATGGGAAACTTCTGCACTTTTGCAAGAACTTGCAGTGAGGGGGAGGTGGGGCACAGAAGGGAGATGTCCCCTGCAGCAGTGGTGACAGGAGCCAGCTCTGTGTTTTAGGGAATGCCCCGTGCCAAGGGATGTGGCCACAGGTCCCCATGGCTAATGAGCCACCAGGATGGACTAGCTCGTGGGGCCAGGACAGCCCGACAGGCACCGCACTGCTGAGCTCAGCAAGTCCTCCTGCTTTTCCTGCGCTGTTCTTATAGAATCACAGAATCATGCAATGGTTGGGGTTGGAAGGGACCTTAAAGATCATCAAGTTCCAACGCCCCTGCAGTGAGCAGGGACCCCTTCCACTAGACCAGGTTGCTCAAAGCCTCATCCAGCCTGGCCTTAAACACTTCCAGGGAGTGCAAAGCTGGTTCCAATATTATAATTGATGCTTAACTGCTGCCCTGATGGAATAAATTAGACTGAACCTTTTATCCCAAAATCTTCTCTGTAAGAAAAAGACATCTGAGGGGCTGGCTCACTGACAGGTACTCCCTTCCCTCGGGGCTGGCAGGGGGGGTCACAGATGTCCTGGCTGGCACAGGGTGTCAACTGGAGCACATCCCTCGCTGGCAGGAGGGGCTGCTCTGGCGTGGGCACGGTGCGGTGTGAAGCAGCCCACGCAGTGTTGTGCCAGGAGAGTTGCCCTGGACACCCAGAGCTGCCGAGTCGGGCAGGAGCTCGACTCCAGCCACACCCAGGAGGATCCATCATGTCTCAGCCGGCAGCGAGGGCAGGCAGAGCTGCCTGCCCAGCAGATCCACTGTCTGCACAAGCTGGGATGGGCTGGATCCCAGACTGGACTGTGCCAGGACCAGCCGTGCTAGTCCAGAACAAGGGGCAGCACCGGTGCCAAAATACACAAGCGGGCTGATGTGCCATGTCCTTGTTTCATATTCAAAGGTAGATCTGCTGATGCTGGAGCTAAAAAAAAGAAAAAGTATTCAAATTAGCAATCAGTGCAAACGATTGCTCTTCCATTCCCATCCCTGTTCTGAAATAGGAGCTCCAGTCTCTGCACGCACACAGCAAACACACACTCAGCATCTGATCCCAGAGAAGGCTCCCGACACCGTGAAAAGAACAGGGAGAAGGTACTGCAGAGTGGGAGCTGCCATCTGGGCTTGCATCTGCGAGTGTTTGGTGAGGCACATACGGAGGATCCTTTTCTCTGCCTTGTATTTGGCCCTAGAAACTCGAGGATGATGGAATGAAGAAGCTGCTCTGCCTGGGGTCTGGTCACTGTTTGGGACCCACCACCAGTCCCAAGGCCACAGAGGCTCCGGCTGGGCAGTGCCGAGGGAGGCGCCGGGTCAGACACCACGGGGACGTTGATATGGTTGTCGATATCAACGGCTGTTGATACGGTTCCTCTGCTGCCGCTGGCAATCAGGGCCATGAGCCAGCCAGGGGATGGCTGCACCATGCTGGCACATGGCGAGTGAGTGTTCCTGACCGACGCTGAGCCCCAAAGCCTGGCACTGAGGATGGATGAGGCACCATGCTGTGGTGTATCAATATCCTCACCTTCAGGTTCTCTCGTCTGTGCTTGGGTTTGCCCATGGAGTGACAACCAACTTCACGGTGGCAAAAAAAACCCAAGAACACGTCTGACTGGCAAGAGCAAGAACGTTACAGGAGTGAGGACACTTGATGCCAGTGGCAGGAGGAGCTTGAACTCTGCTGAAGAAACAAGGGGAGTTCATCGAAGCAGGTCCCCGCAAGCAGTGGGACTTTTCCCCAGGTCAAGGGCTGAAGCCAAACTACAGGCGGAAGGTACATGTGTGGTAACAGGAGAGGTCTGTGCAGGAGCCAAATGTGTCTTAAAACATAGTTAGGAAATAACAATGGCACAAAAAGACCTGAGAGTTCTCCCTTCCTGCTCCAAAGCTGACGGTTTGGGCTCTCTCTCTCTCTCTAAGTCACACATAACTAAATTCCTCCCTTTTCTCTCACCCTATTCACCCTGATGAGGTTGGGATCTTGGGTCCTTTTTTACAGTTATTCCCTGGCACTGAAGAGAGACTCTTCTGAAGC
>NW_010330003.1:17740-35517 GCF_000700745.2 Antrostomus carolinensis
CAAGAGCGAAGGATGGTCAGGGTGCAGCCTGGGCAGCGTGCACAGGACCACTCACAGGACTCAGCACCCACCTCTCCCCCGAAGAGCCATGGGGCTGATCCAGTGACAGCGAGCTATCACTGGAATTAGTCTCCACTGTCTCCTTTTGCCCCATCAGCAAGTGGGACAGCAGGGACAGCTCTGGGAGAACATTTTCTGGTTCACTGTGCAGTGCACAGTGGCTGTCCAGGGCTCAGGGCTGGCGAAGGCACACGGTCCCTCCTGTGCGTAGGGGGGTGTGTGTTTGACCATCTCTGCCTGAATTGAGCTCCTGCCATTTCAGCATGTGGGTTCTGGTGGCTCTGATGACTTCCCAGCGTGAGGAGGTCATTTCCCAAAAAAAAAGCTTCTGTCTTCTCCTTCAGAGCTCATTCCTCAGTGCAAGGGCAGGGAAATGGGGAGAAGCCCATTACATCCAACCTACCGCATCCTCAGCATCAAAAGAACTCTTCAAACTGTGAAGCCTTGGGGAGGCAGAGCAGCAGAGGACTGAGAGGCAATGGTGACACAAATCAGCATTTGAGCCTTTTTGGTGCTGGGCTGAATTGAGAAAGAGATCAGCCCCTGGACAAGAAAGCAGCCTGTTTGCTAGGCCACGTGCTTGGGGAGCAGAGGAGAACGTCTCGCTCAGCCAAGCAAAACTGCAGCACCTTGACACATCTCGTACATTCGCAGCGTTTCGTCAGTCTAATTGAGTGCCAGAGCAGAAATGATGGGAGTACGGCGACGGGCTGGGAGGCTGGCTGTCCACAAAAGCTCCCTCAGAGCTGGAGTGTTCAGACGGAGGAATGATCTCATGAGCAGATGGGAGAGGCTTTGCTTGTTCCACAGAAATCTGGGCTAGAGCAGACACAAGAAAATGAGGCACAGAAAATTATTGTGCTGGAGTGTGAGGACGGAGCCAGCAGCCGACCAAGCGAAGGTGGGGGTCCACTCCCCTAGTCCCTGGCAGCAGCCATGGAAGCAGTCAGGACACGAAGCCCATGGCCTTCAACCTGGCTGTAAAGCCAGCACATGTGTTTGGAGGGGGATCTCCCCTGGGCATCATGGCCACTCGGTGATGAGCATCAGTGAAGGAGAGCACCAGAGGTGCCACCTCCAGAGCCACTGCACAAGCTCACAGGAGGCTTGGGGACACTGCTGTGCCCACCAGACAGGGAAGAGGAGCTTTGTATACAGCAAAAGTTTTTTGTTCTTCTTCTTTTAAATAAGGTTAATTATTTATTCATGCACAAAACACAGGTTACTGTTTGCTAAACAAATCTGTGCACCAGTCTGTGTGCATCTCTCCGTATGTGCCAAGCGCCCTGTTTCAAAACAAGTCCTGTCTTCAGTTCATAACTCTCTCCCTGTGCTGGGCTGGGCTCTGTCTTGGGTCCTCAGGGGGTCACAACCTGTCCCCAGGGCAATACAGGCAGGAGATTGAGCAGGGGTGGGCAGAGACCCATGTCCCAGACCTGGGGACAAGCAAGGACCTTTCAGCTGCGATGTCATAGCTGCCACCATCCCACACTGCCCAGGACCTAGCCCATGGCAGCAGAATCATGGGGAGGGCTCTGCCTTGGGGTGAGCCCTGCCTTGGGGTGAGCTGTGCCTCGCCAGTGCTGGCTGATCCAACCCATGCCATCATTTCAGAAACAAACCCAGGAATCCCGGCATCAGGAGACTCTGCATCTCTGCAGGAGCCTAGGCATAAAACTAAAGCCTCATGGGGTTTTGTTATCACAACACCACACTGTTAAATGTCCTAAGCAATCTTTTTTTAAGGAAAACAAGTCTTTAGAAACAGAGGTGACCCTAGAAGTGATAAGTGAAGAGGTGCACCTGAAAGTCTGTTATCAGCTATTTGTGCCTGGCTCTGCCTCAGATTTCTCATTTCGATGTGACGGCAGCTGAAAATTGGATAGATACTGACTTCACCTCAAACAAGACTTTCTCTTTTTGTCTTCAAGGGCAACTTAAGTGCTTTACCCTCTGAGGTCATAGGGAATCGCAGGACGCTGGAAAAGGAGCGTTCTGGAGAGGGAACCAGAGTGCTGCCACGCAGCGTATTTTGATAATTAAACCACATGGTCAAGTAAGCGCGAGGGAGGCTGGAAAAGCACGAGTTTCAGGAGGCCTGTTTGTCCTTAAAATCAGGTTTTTATGAGTTTTCCTTGCTAACAAAAGCCATGTTTAATTTCCAGCACCGGTTCTGTCACCACCGTTGCCTTCAGCCCAGGGGATGAGGTGCCACGACACTCCTTTGCATCAGCTTAGTCTTATTTTAGAAGCAGCTCTCAATAAAAATGGACAAAGGTATGAATCTTCTTCCGACTGCTGCAGCAGAACTCTGCAACGTGGCCAGCTACAACATGAAAACAATCCCCTGATCCCGTCAGCTGCCGCCTGCCTGGGGCTGGCATTTGCCTCCTGGGGCGAGCGGGTCCAGCATGTGTCCCAGCGAGTTGCGTGTGAGCAAACGGAGCTGTTCACATGCAGCACATCTGCCTGCAGAAACGCAGAAATCTGGCAAAGCCAACTGTCTCGCCAAGTCAGCCAGACAACAGTAAATCCAGCTGAGCTCTCTGAATTAACAGTTTAATTCTTTAGGAAACAGTACAATAAATACTTCAAAGAGTTCCTAAACACAAGCATCTTTTACTTTGACTCACATAAGCAGTATGATAATTCAGATTAAATCATACAGACACCTATGCACATTTATCTTTCTCATTTCTGCTTTGCAAACCCTTTGCACGTGAGCAGTGTTCTCTAGAAGACCAGTATCCCGAGCCTGCTCGTGGTTTTTTTCTCTGAAGTGCTGAGCTTTGACTTTTCTAGGACAGACTGTTTCCTTATTTTCCAACTGTTGCTGGAGTTTCCCAGGATCTCCTTGCTGGGATCATGAGCTGGTGTTCAGCACTTGCACCCCAGGCCCAGGGAAGCTCAGCACCCTCAGTCCCTGCAGGAAGGTTCAGTTCACCCGAGACACCAGGAAAAACGACAACCACAAATGCCAAATGGCATCTCAGTCTGACAGAAGGAGACAGAGGGAAAGGGAGTCCCTGACACCAGGCAGAGCTGGTGACGCTGCATGTTCTGCTCAAACTGAGCATCCCCTGAAAGCAAGTGTGGGTGACAACCTGAGCAGCCCTCGGAGATCCCTTAGCCTGGGGCTGGAGCGCTCCCCCTGCCTCCACACACCTTGTCTCTTACTTCAGTTCTGAGCAGTTCACATCACACAGGCTTCCCAGCACCCACTGACAATGTAATCTGCCCCACATTCTTCATTTCCGGATGTTTTTACTAATAATAAACATGTTCCATCCATTTGGGAATGGTGGAGGAAGGGGAAGGCTGTTGAGCGCTGCTCTAGAAGAGGAGCCGAGGAGTGAGGGGACCATAAACGCAGCAGAGACCCCAACCAGCCCCATGACAGAACGCAGCCGGGACGGTGGGAAGACACCTTCGCTTTCCCTCTGCTTCACTTCAGCATCTTTCCAGAGCAAACCTTGTCCTTGTCTATCCCGCTCTTGGATACCCCAGGACAGGAATAGGGAGCAACCATCACACAGAGAAACAGTCTTTCCCCAGAAACCTGTTTACTTTTCAAACTCCAGTTACCATGGCAACACGATACAACTATTTAGCTGAAATCTTTTTCTCCCCCTCTAGGTTTAAGCTCTGCAGCAAGAGTGCACATTCAGAATCAACACGTTTTTTCAGTCAATGTTTTTGTCTGGTTTTTTCCTATAAACACACATCAAATACAATGTGTGAAACTCAGACGTGCGGACTGGGAAAGCTGAGTTTTATAGACTCATCCTGCGCGAGCGTAAATGGCGAAAACTTCCTGCAGGAGCAGCAGCTGGAAGCAGCATGGCTACAGACGTGCCAGGTGGCTCATGGGCCAAGGGAGCCCCACCAAAGAGGGGTCCTGAGCAAACCCCAATACCCAACCCTTGTGTGGACCCCAGCAAGGCTGCTCTGTGCCTGGATCCAGGGCTGTGACTGGGATTTGGGGCTGGATCTGCAGCCAAAGGGAGCAGATCCCACCTGGAACAGCCCAGCACTGCCAGAGAGACAAAACCCAGGGGATGGAGGGACACCCCCACATCCTGCCCAGGGGACCCCAGCACCCACCTCATGGACCTGCATGCTCAGCAGCAGCCAACACCTCCTGGATTCCCCCGGAGACCCCGGCTCTGTGAAAGCCAAACCACCAACAGGGACACGACCTCGCTCACAGCGTTACCTGGGCAGGGGATGCAGAGGGGACGACAAACCCCCCCAGAACCCGACCCCACCGCGCTGTCCCAAACAGCATCTCATCAGGAGGGCAGCTCCCTCTCTCCCAGAAAATCCCCTCTTCCCAGTAAGCCAAGAGCCATCCCCAGTCACAGCGCTGGCAGCATTGCCCGTGTTCACTGCACAGAGTCGAGCAGGGAGCGGTAATTCCAGATACTTAAAAATGTTTCCCAAACCCTGGCAGAGCTGGGAAGTCTGTCAGCTCAGCTCCACCGCTTTCTGCAAGGCTGGTTTCAAACCAGACCAAAGCCTCCCTGGTCCCTCTTCACTTTATAATGAGTTGTCTATTTTTCCTGATACTGCACTGGGATTTTTTTCCTTTAATACCAACAGCTGACAGATTACTAGTAAAAGGAAGAGTTCACAGAATAAACTTCAGTGCATTAATTATTGAGGGATATAATCCAAATTTATTTAATGAATTAATAATAAGTCATAGGGGTATTTTAATAATGACGTACTTCTAGTTGTGTTTCAATAATTATGGCTGGCTTTCATAATTACACTGCTGCAGTGAAAATAAAAATAAAATCAAAATCAATTAAGTGATAGTAATTCTGTCCCAAGAGCACCCTGTGCAACTCTATCTAGATCAGGTTTAAAGGGACACAAGGAAAATCAATGTTGGTTTAAACTTCCAGCATGCAACTAGTTCTCTGCTTCACCCTTGGAAAGAAATTAGGGTTTTCCTACGTGTAGGTGCTCCAGGGGATGAGCAGCAGCTCTCCTGAGCAGAACCTGAGAACGACTCAGGCCATATGTGACCCATTCCAAGGAGGGCACCCTCCCTGTTCCCTCCAAAGGAACAGAGCTGGATTTGGTTTAATTTTATGCTTTCAGAGGTGGGGTTTGCCAAGCTGCTTGTCTGCAAGCAGGAGAACTGGAATTTTCCTTTTAAAGAAAAACCTGCAGCTTCTCACAGCCGTTGGTTTCAGGAACCGAAGCTGGCAATTCTGCCGGGGTGGTTGCCCTGGGGCTTTGGCGAGTGCAGAGGCCCTGGTCGCTGGAGGGAGACAGCCAAGGAGAGCCCACGCCGCTCGTTCCCACACCGGCTTTGTTTGTTTAGAGATAACACTCCCAGAGTATTTTTCCAAAAGGGCAGACAAAGTGTCTGTATCTCCCTCCCATCCCAGGGAACCTTTATCCCACCCTCCAGCTCAGCTGCAGAACTGGGAAAGCAGCTGGGTTTCTTTAACCTTTTTCATCTCACAAAAGAGTGTTTGGAACTGGAAAGAGCTCCCAGTTCAGCTTGTTGAGTCAAGTTGTCAATTCCAGCAGCTGGGATGCTTCCCAGAGGCTGCTGCGCACCACAGCTGGGCTGGAGGGAAAACCCAGCCTTTCCTTCAGCTGCTCCAGCAGCTGAGCTCCACAAACCTCCCTGCTCCCCCCGCATCCGCCTTCCAGGCTCTGCAGGAGCTGGGACCCCACTCCCTGAACTGGGGTAGGTGACATCCGTGGCCCAACACTCACCTCTGCCAGCCCAGCCACCTCCCACAGCACCGAGGTCTCAGGTTCCCTCCTGGAGAGCAGCCCGCTCTGCCCATCACCTCCCCCAGACACTGGGCTGGGACCCAGCAGCTGATCACCCTCTGCATGGGGAGAAGCTCCCTCAGTAGCTGCCAGCCTTGTTTATGGTTTTACATCTTTAAACATGTACCTGCCAGACATCTGGCTGCTCCCCACTGAGAGCATCTGAGGAACATCCCCTTCCCCAAAATACGTGTCAGCCAGGAGTCTCCAGGCAGCAGTTTCCGTGGTCTGGAGGTCTCACACAGAAATAGCCCAGGAGCTGCACAGTAACAGGGGCTGCCCAAAATAGGAAGGAACAGAGGTTTGCAACATCAAAGATTAAGAACCTTAAAATAGAAAAGGGAAAATTCAAGTAAAACATTAGGGCAAAGTATTCATAAGCAAGAGGTCAGTCGGGCAATAGAATGATTTATCTGGAGAGATGTCATCGCCAGGGGCTTGGGCACAGATGAGATCTGACACTTGGAGAAGCAGGGACGAGGGCTCCAGCGCTGGTGTGAAAAATGGGTTTGTGCCCAAGGAGATCTGCACGGCAGCACCGGGAAAGCGCCGGGCGCTGCTGCTCTCCCTGGTGCCTGTGACATCCTGCTCTGCCTCAGCAGCGCTGCAGGCTGCGCGCACCTCGGGATATGGTTTAATGGGAAAAAAAATTAATGACATTGATATTTGTGTCCTGTGAAATTTAAGGAGAAACCAATGTTACCTGTGACTTAATCACTACTGTGTAATTATGTATTCAACATGCAAATTGCCATCACATGCAGAACCACCGCAGCAGCATACCTTGACGCCACAGTAACGCTTCTTGTGAGTGCTCCTATTTTGGATCATAAGCGGATTATAATGCACCGTGCTTTATGGCAGAGATCATTACTGAAAAAATACCCGTAATTCTGGCCTCCAAACAGCAATGCAGGGCACCCTCGTCCTTTAGCTGCAGTAGCAGCCAGGAACTCCTGTTAGTGGGGAAGCTTGAGTGTAATCCTGTGAGAAAATGCATAAGAAATCAACCTAAACCAGCTTAAACATGGGGTTTGCTTCACCAGAGCTTTTGCAATTACAGTCAGAGGATCCTAAATATTTGCACTGAAGAACTCACATACTTTTGCAAGCAAAAACAGTGTTTAGTTAAGTAAAAGTGGGCTTCAATTTCTGACTTTATATTTGTTACTTAAAAAACAGTCCCTAGGATTATATTCCAGTGCATCAGTTATTACTTCACTATGTATCACTTTGAGTTACTATTCAAACCATAGAGACTATCCTCTAAATTACCTAGTACTACTTCTAGCTCATAAGAAGATCTGATGCAAGAAGACATCATATGGGCATACTGTACAGTGGCACATTCAGAAATGCTTATTCAGCCCCCAGAGAGCTGTGAGAGGAAACCCTCAGGCGTGAAGGCTCCTGCCCTGAACCAAAGCCAGAGATGTTCAGCACCTGTACCCAGCCCAGAAAATGGGTAAATAATTCTGCATCTTTTGCAGAGTTCTCTGGCTGCCCAGCCACATGCAGGGGCCTGTAAATGCCCAGAGGGTACAAGATGTTCATCAATAAACCTGCTGAGGAAGCCACAGAAGGAGCAACAGGGACATCCTAAAGGTCCCCTCACCACAGGAAGGGCAGGAGGTGGCCCCAGGCTGGCAAGTACTTCATGCTGCTCCACAGCGAGCCCTTCACCCTCCTTCCACAAGCACCAAGGATGCTCAGGAGCTGACGTGGAGGGTGGGGAAGGAGAAACCCATAAATCCACAAAATAATTCCTTGCCGAAATGCCTCCAGCTGGTCGGGTGCTCTCTGCCACTGGAGAGTCAGACCAGGTCAGCTTCACTGCCAGCACTTCTGAGGTGACAGCAGTCAAATTTGCTGCCAGAAAACAGGGTCCTGCATCTGCAGCCACCTCGCTGCCCGGCTCCAGCAGCCCCAGTCCCACAGCTCCTCAGCCCATTTTCACAGCTCACGCTGCCTCAGAAGCCGGCACACGCTGTTAGTGGCACGGCATGCCACACTCCAAATCACACACAGCATTCCCAATTTTATGATGCCCTGCAGGTACCACACAGTACAAACATCTCTGGTGATAACAGAACAACATGCAAAAGGAGAGCTGGTTCCCTCACAGATTCCTGCAGGCAGAGACAGCACAGACCCACGGCGGAGCAGGGATGAGCCTGGAAGGACTGGGCACAGCCCCAGCTGCCCCGCAGTGCCTGGGGACACGGGGCTCGGATCACACTGGCTCTCTTTGCAGCTCCACCCCTTGCTGGAAAAATCAGGGGTAGGAAATGGGGGGTTTGATGCCCATTTTTCCCCCCCTCATTCAGCTCAGCTCTTCCACCATGTCTCGCTGCAATTGGTTGTCCTTAAATAGACTGAAAAAAACAATCCATCCCAGCGAGTCATTCAGCTTGACCTTTCGCAATGCACAGCCGTGCAATTTATACCGCAAGCCAGAGTGCCACTGAGCACCACACTCATCCAGTCCCTAGCTGGGAGAAAATGAGGAGGGTAAGAGCCCGCGGCAGACTGTTCTAACCGCTGGTTAGCAGGGGGATCCTTGTCACTGACACGGTGATGAAGTGCTGGCAGCACCTGTGGCACTACAGGAAAGAAGGAGCGATGGCACCAGGACTGAACGATCCTGCCCTCGCTCCCTTGAGAAGCAACTCCTAGAAGGAGCCCTGACCCCAGGGGTGCTGATTCCTCCAGGCTCTGGCAGACGGTGCTGAGGCTCCCAGCAGCTCTTCTGCTCATGCAGCAGAAGCACTGGCCACCGGTGGGAGCTCCCACTGCCACAGGGATCCAGGCACAAGGGACACGTGGGCACAGCCCTGAGCTGATGGCCCCCAGCTCCCACCCAGCTCCCCCGCACTGTTCAAACCCAGCTGCTGAGACACGGGCACGGGAAGGTCCCTCTCATCATTTTTTCTAAGTGACACGTGGGACAGCATTGCTCCTCAAAACGTGAACTGTTTCTCTGTGACTGCACTCTGCGTGAGAAGCAAAATCCCAGTTGGATGTAGGGAATGGTCCTTCACTGTGAGAGTGGTCCAGAGCTGGAGCAGGGACCATGGAATCTTCATCCCTGGAAATAGTCACAACTCATCTGGAATGGGACCAGGGCAACCTGCTCTAGCTGTGAAGTTGGATCTAACTGCAAAGCCAGTCCTCCCTTGAGCAGGACCCTGAAGCCTGGGATAAAGGATGCCACCTGCAAGCAAGCAGCCTCTATGGGTGGTGGGTCCTCCAAAGGCACCAGCTCTGCTCCTCCTTTCCCATCACACTGGAAGGGGTCCATGTACAGATAATTGATGCATTTTTAACTTGCAAATGTGACACAAACTTCCCTCAGGAATGTCTAATTCACATTTTAAGTAACAAAAGGGCTCAAATCCCTTTCTTGCCTACTTAGTCATGCTGCATTTAGTATAAGCGAGATGAAATGCTAAGCTCAGGGAAGATCAGAGAGAAATTGTATGATTTCCACATTATAGGATAATTCCATGGCTGACTTACCCAAATGTGCGAGATGAGACACCACACTCAGACAACATTCACCATGCAGAGCTGAACTCTCCATTTCAGAGTCAAAGGAGAATGGAGCAGAGGGGGAGCAGGATGAGCAGGAGAATAATAGATGGGGTCTAGATCATCGAGGCACAAATGAGAGCAGTGAAAGGCACCGAGATGCTGGAGCCTGGCTGCAGCACCAGCAGAGCAGTGCTTTGTGCAGAGAGAAACACTTTGGAGGGACAGGAGGAGACACCAGCCAGGTCTCAGACAAGTGATCCCTCCAAGGTGTGAGCTCACACACCTGGAGTGACCCCCTCACTGACCCCAGCAGCCCACCAGCACCACTGCCCTGCCCACTGCTGGCAGAGGGGCCCCATCTCCGAGCATCGCCCAGCGCCAGGCAGACAGGAGCTGGCAGCCGCAGTCCCCTGGCCACCATCTCTCTGTATATTCAGTTCTCTATTTCTGACCTGTGCCCAGCCCTCTGCTCCTCAGCAGCTGCTGTCAATGCCCCATTCACGGCCTCCCAGCCAACTGCTCCAGGTATTCACCTGCTCTGCAAGGTCAGGACACTGCTTCTCCTTCCCACACCCTTCATTTTCTTTTGTTAATCAAACTGAGTTCTATCTCAAAACAGAGCATCTTTCCAGAACAGAAGGCTCAAATGCTTCATTGTGAAAAAGTTGAAACTAAGCCTGTGTTTTGCCAAAAATATCCCTTTCACTTTTTGTTTTGTCCCACTAGTCACCAGATTAAATCCAAATTAACAAATATTGTCACTCATCCCAGAACTATATTTTTTGGAAAGCAAACTATTTGTTAAAAAATATCACCCTGCTCTTGCCCATCAGCCACACGGTCACAGGGAGGGAGCAGGAGCCTTTCCCAGCCCTTTACTTGCCACCCACACTGAGCACACCTCTGCCCTAGGAAGCTCCCACTGCCCTTCCTACCTCTCAGCATCCTCTGCTGCTCCTCAAGTCACTGCTATTTATCTTCCCCCTCTATTGTGGGTGTGTATTTATTACACCTGTGTCTCCCATCACTCCTAGGAGTGGTTTCTCTTCAGGAGCACTCCTGCAGCCCCTGCCTGCCAGAGCTGCTTCTCCAGCCCAAGGTTGGCCATGACCAGCCCAGTGTCCAGCCTGGCCTTGTGAGAACTTCCCACCTAAAAAGACCCCAGGAGGACCTGGCTGTGCAGCAGGAGAGCAATTGCCAGTGCCCAGGGCTTGGTCCCATGGACAAGCAGCTCGTGGGGCTCCTGGCCAGGGAACAACGTTTGTGCCACTGGCCATCAGCCTCTGAAGCCTCTGCACAAGAGACACTCGTAGCCTCTTATCTCGCAGCCCAGCGCAATTTAATTATCAACTTGGATGCTATCCAGCAAAGCATAAAAAGTCGACCCATTCCAGTTGTTTAGGTATATCATTGCATTGCTAATTGAGTTTGATGGGAATTTCAAGAGGACTTTACAATATTTTTCCCCAAGTGCTGTTAGGTTTAACTCTTCCCCATGCTGTGTCTTGCTGATGGCATGGGAGGGGAGGGAGGGAGACCTCCCCTCGCTCTCAGGCTTGGAATAGCAACTACTCTCCAGGGAGATGAGTCCTTACTGAGCCACCTCTCTCCCTGAGTGCCAATTCCTGTTTAAAGAGCATGGCTCTGGACACTAACTTGTGCTGAACTACAACGACATTTGTGTCTGCAGCAGAGGCTGTGCACCAGGGGTTTCCACTCATATCAGATCCCGAGACCAGTCTCAATAACGCAAGGGAGCCAGAGGATGGGAGGCATTCACAACCAAACAGCTCACCAGCAACGCTCTTCTACCTCACCCCAAATCATTTCACCTTCAGGAGAAATTCACCCTGCTCTGATGTTCAGATCCATGCTGAGCCCCAGCTGTAATCAGAGAGCCCAGATCCTTATCTCCCCAAGCCAGCAGCCGTGGGAAGCAGCAGCATAAAGGGTGCTTTGTGCAGTGGCACCGTTCCCATGGCGCCTGCACCCTCCTGGGCTTTGGGGTTCAGCTCTCTGTGCAGGCAGCAGAGAAGGCAGCTTCCTGGGAAACGGGTGGAGGTTTTCTGGAAAGAGAGCCTGTAACAGACAATCTGTAAATATTGTCTACACTGTTGTTGTTGTTATTTAAAGTCTTCAGGTGCTATAAGACTAAGAAAATAAGCAGAATTCCCGAATTTGTAGTAAAAAACCTTCAGGAGCTCTGCCTGCCTACAATATACATGTTGCAGGAATCATTTTGGCTCAGCTGAAGAGGGTTTCATTAACCAAAAGCCTCAGCAGCAAGCAATGTGGCAGTACAGCTGATGGGACCAAACAAGCAGCCCTCACTCCGTGGCTCCCAGTGCTCACCCAGCGCCCAGACCATGTGTCCACACAGGATCCAGGAGTGTGTCCCTGCCTGCACAGTCCCTCCTTGTCACTCGATTGCTGGGCACAGGGAGGGTGCCAGTGTGATGATATTTGCCATGATGTCTGCTCTCCAGCCACCCCAGCTCTCAGGCACCGGAGGAAGAGACATTTTTCTTTTCACATTGGGAGCGATGGCAGTGGCACACGTAATCCTCGCTGGCACCAGATTCTCCATTCCTCGTTTGAATGATGCTGCCACAAACATTTATTGTCACAAAAGAGGTTATTCAAACACAAGCAATTAGGCAACTATATTAGCATATTTTTCATTGTAATATTACAACAAAGGGTATATTCCTCCCAGTGAATGTATTTATAGGCTTTTGGAGCTAATATTTGTTTAAATGATTAATATGTTTTTCAAATACATCTGACAAGTGTGGCAGAAATATTTTTATCTCCGCAAACAATGTTCGGAAAGGCAAGAGCTCATGAGTCTTCAGGAGGGCTGTTTTCCAGGTTCAACAGAGTTTTTCAAGACATACAAATTACATTTTTATCATAACGAATTCCAAGAGAAGGGCTTTCTGTGAGGAACATTTAGAAATAGATTGAGGCTGCGAGACCTCCGCCCCAGCCCGGGTACCTTCCCACACGGCACGTTTCCAAAGAGCCCCCGGATTATCTCTGCAGTTAGATTGCTGTCTCCATTCAAAGTGCACACAATGCTCTTACTTTGATAAGAAAATCCCAATATACTGATGGGTAAAAGCAAGGCTCGGGGCAGTCCTGCATGTCACAGTTTTTTAACCAGCACTTTACATTTACTGAGCACCATTCACACAAAGGGACGCGGGATTTCAATCGAGATTCTGGTGTGTGGGTGGCAGGACTCGACTTCCCACATCCAAGTTACATGTTCCTTTCACTGGATAAGTGCATCCCTAGACCCTGAGTGATCTGCAAACTTCCTCTCTCTGTCTTTGCTTGAAAAACAAGAGCAAAAGCACAGAGAAAAGCAAATTCAAAAAGCTGAACTTTGACTTGTCTGAAGCTGGGCGGTCACTGCTGGAGGGTGCAGAGCCGTGGGGCTCCGTGCTGAGCCCCAACAGCCAGAAACAGGCATCAGAGCCAGAGCTGGGACCCCCTCGCTGCCCACCTGCCCTTCTGCAGCTGGCACCAGCCCCCTAATTAGTCTGTGTTAAAATTGCTCAGACCCTGCTCCCTGGCTTTAGGCGAGGAGGGGCTGGGCCAGAGCAGAGCGCCCTGAAATGCTGCTGTTTATTTAATACCCTTCACAAAAATTTGGAAAAGTTATGAATAAGCCTCTCAGTTCCAGCAGGTCCCAGGGCAGCTTGGTGTGTTTACTGACTCCCGTGTCTGCCCATCACCTCCCGTCCCGCCTCTCCGAAGTGCTGTTTTTGGGGACGGGATGGCTACAGCAGACCCGGCCAGAACAGCAGCCTCTTGTACCTGCAGTGTCTCTCCAAACATTAAAAGCCATGGTTTTACCCCACTGACAATCCCCGTGTCCTCAGCACCTTTCTCGAGCTGGAGGAATAAAGCTGACGTTAACAGGAGTGTAACACGTCTATGATCAATGCCGCAAGTGAAATCTCAGCCTGTGATTTTTCTGCCAATTCTAGTCATCTCCCTCCTTTCCTTTTAAATGACAACTGAGATGTTATTTACATTGTACTCAGCTGTACGAGGAAGTGGAGTCTAAAGAGGAATATATTAACACCACCTGTGGAACCAAAACAGCAATCATCTGCAGGGAAACCAGGCTGTGGGCTTCAGCCTGATGTCTCTGTTTGGGAATGACGGACGTAAACTCTGCCCAGGCTTCAGAGCCAGGTCCCACGTTTCTCGGATAAACCCTCTGCGAAAAAATAAAAGCTCAGGGATAGGCCCACAGTCCAGGCTTTGGGAAAAAAACCCTGCTTGCCTGGTCCTGAAGTGACCGTGCCTTCTCTTCTGAGCAGGTCTTCCAGGACACCTTTGTCTTCGATGTGCTATAGAGGGTCATTTTGACATGTTGTCTTTCCAATTAATTATTTCTCACGAAGGACAATATGACTGCCATTACTGTTTTCATGTTGCATCTGTCTAATGCTGAGTAAGATGTGGCTTAAGATCAACTGGCTCCATCCTCAAGCCATGACCACTCCTGCAGCCCTGGCCAGGCAGCAGGCAGGGTCAGTGTCTGCAATGCAGAGAGGAGCTCAAGGGGCTTCTAGCCAGGGTCCTTCCCCTGAGAAACATCACAGCATCCCCTGAGACCCCTCTGAGACACCGCGATGGTCTCAGTGTCACAAATCCCCCCTGGCAGCAGACAGGTCCCAGCAGGACACAGCTTCTAGCAGAGCAATTCAGCCAGCTCTAGAGGATAGGAACCTCTTGGGAGCAGCGAGTGAGATACCAGCAGTGGAGAGAGGTTCCTGCCACTGCCCGAGCCCACTGCAGCTCCCTCAACTCCCCGTGACTTACCAGCTTGAGCTTCCAATGCTGCAGAACTTCCCCTGCAAAGAACAACTGTGAACGTTGATGAAATCCTTACAACAACTGACACCTTGCAGCCACGCTGGAAATGTGGTTTTCCACCATTTCTGCTATCTGCAGCAAGAGTAAACTCACAGACCAATTCATGACCCTGGATTCTTTTGAAAATTCTCCAAATAGAGACTTAAAAATGCATGGCTTTGCTCAAGATCACCCTGTTTGTGTTGGTATGAGGCCAAAATCCATGAAAAATAGCATGTATGCCAAAAAAATCAATTTTATATAATAAATACAGATCATTTGGATGTTTCTTGCCAGAAACAATGCAAACATATACATCCTTCATGATTCTTATCAGAGCGCAGCTGAATCTTTAATACACTCTTCTGACAAGCTACTAAAAGGCAAGAACATGCTGTTCAATGGTTAAAGTTTCCTTGTTTCCATCCACAATGGCTTTTACCAGTCAAAACTGTGAAATTCAGGTTAATGCAAAAAAAAACCAAAAAAACCCAAAGATTAATTCTAAGTAAAAAACTATTTTTAATTAAGAAAGGTACAGTCTCGTAGCAAAATACATATATATTTGGCAGCACTGAACTTCCTTTATGTTGCTGCAAAAGTGTTTACCAAGGAGTAGCTGGTCTGATCTCCACATTGCCAATGATCTCGTGTATTTAAAGTACACGAGCACATCAGGGCACTCTGTGGCATCCTCTGCTGTTTGCTGGAACACAAAGACGTTGCTGAAAATAGTTTAAATTCTCTATTACAACTGAGGTGGAATAAATAAAATATTCCATCTGCCTAATGTGACGTGCAGCTCAGACCCCTGTGGGTAATACTGGAGTTTGCAAGGGTGCATATGGGATGTTCCAGCAAATTTAATAAATGTAAAGAAGGTTGTTTTATTTTTTTAAATAACCTTTATCTTATCCTTGCTATAAATTATGTAAGGAGATGCTATTGAATATGTGACACAGGTGCTCACACAGAGGCATGGGGGAAAGAGCCTGCAGCCCTACAGAACCAGGCACCGCAGACGATCCCTCTGTTTGCAGTAGCTCAGACTTTCCCCCTCCAGCTTTCTGGGAAAAAACTTTTTTTCTTTTTTCTTTTTTTTTTTTTTTCCCCAGAGTTGAAAACGTTGTACTGAGAAATTATTTCCTTTTAATCCGGGAAAAGTAAATGGTCTTCCCCACCACAGCCAGCCAGGGCAGCGCTGTCCCCCCTGCACTGCTGGCTGGTGGGTACCTGCTTCTGTGCAAGCAGAGCTGTTTGAACACGGCTCTGGGCACGTGGGTCCTTTTTTCCCTCCTTTTATAAAGCATCACTAATAGTTGGAGAGGCTGCATTTCACAGCAAAGTTTGCAAGAACTACAAGGGAGCATGTAACTGCTGGTGGTGGTGCCTAATGAAGTGTGTTTGAAATATTGAAGTATATGATAAACCATTATGTAAATTAAACTCATTGATAGCTCTGCTATGAAATCGCTCTGGTAGCAGAATAGTAGATAAACATGGAGCTTAGAAGGTGTCATTTATTCATCCTTAAAATGGTTCCAAGTTTCTAGTGATTCATTACCATTCAGCAGAAAACAAAGAGAACATTAGTTTCACAACTACACCCAACAGAAAAGCTCACGGATTCTGCCCACATCTGTGCCGCACCGAGGTTTTCAGATGCTGTGGCTCTTGCCCAACCAGGTCTTTCTCTTCTCCTCTGCAGGTCCCGGCTTTTCCAGCTGCAAGGGGAAATTCATCCTAGGGATGACCAAGTCAAGAGGGATGAGAGGATGAGAGGAGTACGTGTGGCAGAGGATCACAGAGTCCCAGCATTGCCTGGATTGGAAAAGCCCTCTAAGCTCATGGAGTCCAACCATGAACCCAACACTGACAAGCCCCCGACTAACCCATGTCCCTCAGCACTGTGTCTACACGACTCTTCAATCCCTCCAGGGATGGGGACTCCACCACTGCCCTGGGCAACCCCTTCCAATGCCTCAGAACCCTTTCACCAAAGAAATTCTTCCTCACATCCAATCTCAATTGCCCTGGACACAACTTGAGGCCATTTCCTCTTGTCCTGTCACTTGTTCCTTGGCTGAACAGACCCACCCCCACCGAGACCAAAGGTTCCTGCTGCTGCCCGTTGCTGGCATTTGCCTCTTGGTGACCAGCACAGCCAACACCCACCAATGATGATGGCCCACTTCCACCCCCGGCTTCGCAGCCTCCCCCAGGCAGGGACCGCACAGCGGCAGTGCTGGCAGCTCCTGGATCCTGGTGCTGGCACACGAAGGATGGCTGGGTCAGCCCTTGCTGCTGTGGCCACCATCGTTCACACATTCACCATTTCTGGCCTTACCTGAGTCTTGGTAAAGAATTGCAGGTGACGATGTTCTCTCAGGGCTCTGCTGCAGAGCAATGGCTGGGGGCATGTCTTGGGCGGTCCCCCATAACCCACTGGGGCCACAAGCAGGATATCACACCCGACTGTCCCCCAGCCCCCGTAAGGTCCCAGCAGTGGGGTGGGCATTGGTGTCCCCACAGCGCAGGGTGGGAGCGGGCGGGCGCGAGGGGTTAATGCTCCCGCAGCCGCCAGCCAAGCGTGCTGGGAAGGAGACAACCCGCTGCTCTGAAACTAATTTTACAGCTTAACTCCTATCAAATATCCTGGGCCCCCCTCAAAAACCCTCTTTGAGAGGAGCGCTCCTAACCCGCTGGAAAACCCGTGGCGTGTTTTGATTGGCAAGGTTTCTGCCAGACGGTGGGAGTTATAAATAAACATCTCAGCGGGGCCTGGAAAAGTCCAGCTCATTTTGCCAGCCCGAGACGGCGTGAGTGCCTCTCCGCGGGGTCGGTCCCTCGCTGGAGCCCCTCCATCCCATTACATAAGCCCCAAACAGGACATGACTGCATGTGTGTGAACAACTCGTGTTACAGGAACAGCAACTCCTATTCACCGGGAAAATTGCTGTAGCTCTCAAAAGGCCCCTTTCCTCACAGCCTTCCAGCCTGAAAAGCTGAGGCAGCTGCCATTTGTATGGCCAGGGACAAAATGCAGCTCAAGCCCTTGCACCCGATGCTCCTCGTTGGAAGCCGGAGCTGCAGGGTGCAGAGCGAGGGGTGTCCTGCCCAGCCAGCCCGGGGCCAGCGGCCATCCTGCTCCAGGCCACACGGCCCCAGCATGGGCCCCAGCAAGCAATAGCAGGGCTGCATGGGGATCAGGGCAACCTCCATCCCTGCCCCGAGGGCACCCAGCCTGCCCAGCCCATGGCCAGCAGCAGGTCACCCCCCGGGACTGTCCCCACACCAGCACACAGCCACCGGCCAGATTCATGGGGTGAACACTGTGGCGTGGGGCCATGCTGGGCACTGGGTCTCCCACAACAGATGGGGACCCAGCTCAGTGCGGCACCCAGCCTGGCCATCCCAGAATGACACATCCTCCACCCACGCCACGTCTGCTATGGCCTCAGGGAGACCGAAGGCAGCGGGGACAGAGGCCGGTGCAGGGGTGTGTTCCT
>NW_010330003.1:35534-60464 GCF_000700745.2 Antrostomus carolinensis
ATGGCTCTTGGAGGTGACCAGCATGACCCCAGACATTCCCCACATGCTAGGCAGGGACACGGTGTTGGGAACAGCAAAGCTGCTCTGGGACAGGGATGTTCCCATCAGGCAGCTCCCCAGAATCACGACGTACCCCAGCCCCTAGGTCCCTCCCCTGTCCCACAGCCCCACCATCCCTGGCCAAGCCCGGCCACAGGCAGCCATGCTGACCTGGAGAAAGGCATCCTGCCTGCCCTGCCCGCTCTGCCCCATCCGGTCCCGCCCGTGCCCGTGCTCGCCGCGGTGAGCCGGAGCTTGGCTGATGTATGGCGCGAGCAGTGCTGGTCCGGTGATCGATTGCAGCCGTACTTCACCAAACGCCACCGCTCCCGTGATGTGTTATTGCAATACATCATGGGCATGACGGGCAGCAGGACCACGAATCTGGCAGGTGCCCTTCATCAGGGCATTTAATTCTCCAGCTCTCAACTTTTCTCCTTTCCCCAGAAAATAAAGGCTGTGTTTATAGCCTGTGGGCTGGGAGGTTCCCAGATCACTCCATCAAAGGGCAGGGAAGCGGTAGCAGCGAGTTTTACAGCAGGAGCACAAACCCCTCTGCATGACGAGTGGATCCGATCGTCTCTCTGGCTGTGACCTCTCCCCACAATTTAAAAGTCACCACTGGTTTATTGATCCAGCTTTACCTTCCCTTTCACAGGGGAGGAAGGGATGCCTTAAAGAGGCCGTTTCTTTTGTCAGACAAGTTTTCCCCAAGTCCCACACCTACAGCTGATCCCATCCCACGTCATCCTGTGCCGCTTCCCACGTGCAGGCAGAGACAGCCAGCGTGTGAGGGCTCTGCAGCATGGTCGCAGCCCACCCAGAGCCACCCACCTGCACCTGGGCAGGTAATTTCTGAGCATCCTTCAAAGCAGAGGCTATCTATAACTTTTTTCATCTGCACGAACTGAGTTAATCTTGTAATCATCTGCTGAAACTGCTCCTGTCCTTGTCCCTGGGACCACTGCAGCCCAGCAGGTCCCAGAGCTCTCCAGGAGCCTTCCCTGCAGCATCCCTCGGGGGGGTCCTGGTCCCCACCAGCCCTGTTGTGACAGCTGCCACAAGACAAACATCTCTGAGGCAAAACCACTCTGCGGCTCCAGGGCACACAGGGTTTGTCTGCAACCGCTTTAGAGAGACACTGAAAATATAACTCTCCACCTAAATTTCAGGTTGAATTCAGGTTTTATGTCCTGCTGTTAAGGGTCCCTGGCCCCTCATGTCAGCACAGAGCAAACGGGAAGGGCTGGTGCCAGGGCTGGTGCCACGCAGTAACAATTCAATTACTTTCTGGGGATGCTGGGGAGAACTGTTCTCATTTTAATGCTGTGGAGTAACTCATTTCATGCTGGAATTGCAAAGCACTCACCAGTCCCGCACACACATGGCCCCTGGAGAGCCTTTTCCAATTAATAATCATTAACATTCACTGCTTCAATAAGTAAAATGATTTCTGCATCGTCAAAGAGGGCTGGCTTTTTTTGCAAGTCAGGCAGTGTGTTATTCCAGGCGCTGGCACTCCGTCAGCCATGCGAGTCTACAGGGCACGTGCAGGAATAAACAGCCCCCCCAGATGAGCTGCAGAAGCGTGGAACCTACAGATATTAATCTATTTAATCTCCACGTGCTCTTTTATTTATCTTTTACCTACTCAATATCACTCCCGCAGTGAGAAATTTTGGCCAAGTAGATTATCTTACTATGAATATATGGCTTTGGGAATGATCACTGCGAATAGTGTGGCAGATTTGGAAACTGCAGCTTCTCTGGTAAGAGGATTTGCTGCTCAGTATTTTTAACCGCAATTAGCTTGCTTTTGTAATATGCAGAAGAAACTGAAAACTGGCACAAGAACCACCCTTGTATGTTTACTTTGTGGGAAAATTTTATCGTGCATCTGTTGGTATCCAAATTTTTAAAGTTCATCCAAAATTAATCATGTGGCCATTTATATTTGTGCATGACCTGTTGTTCATCCCTTTTTGGCACTTAGATATAAAATTGCACTTCTAATTTTAGGCGGTGGAGTTTGCCAGGTATATTTTTGCAAATTAATTTTTGTCCTATTTTTCAGAGGGTGGAAGTGTCAAACTCAAACCCTTGCAGCACTGGCGTTCAGGCAGCAGCAGGGACGTATCTCGTGGTATCTAACAAACCCAGCGCATCCATGCTGATGGGAGATCTGGGGCAGATTCACGGCGATCTGGAGAAGACAGAGAGCCCAAGGCACCACTGGGCTCATGTGTTGCTTATCTGCAATGACCTTCTTAAAGTCCCACCTATTGTCACCTTCCTGCTGCAGCTCCATGTCCCATGGCCTCATCCCCACATGGCATCTGCGCAGTCAGGGATGTCCTGGGTACCAGGGTGACAATGCCCAGCAGGGTGGAACAGAGCAGGGCCACCAGCAGCCACCCTGCTAAACTGGGAACCCAGAGCATCAGCTGAGAACCTGCCAAAGCCTTCAAAAAACAGACAGCCTTGGCACTGCCACCAGTGCTGCTGCTCCCGTTGCTGGTTGTCCCCACAGCAACAGCACAGAAACCTCCTTGCAGAGCCTCAGTTCACAGGGTCTCCTGAGAAGTGCCAAGGAAAGGCCAGGCACACGGCGCCTCGGACAGCAGCAAGCAGAGACACGTTGCAGCCCAGCAGCTCACTACTCACCAGGGCTCGTCCTCCAGGTCTGGACTTTGCAGGGCCCTTTGGGACCAGGCACGTCAGGCGTGGGAGCCTTCCCTGGAGAGACATGGGGCTACAAAGCTCCCAGCTAAAAGAAGCTCCCAGCTAAACGAAGCTCATTTCCAGAGACTCCTGCAGGTCCCTGTGGAGCAGCACCAGCCCAGGGGCTGGGTGGCAAACAGGGGTCTCGTGCTCATCAGGGCGCAGGAACAAGGGCCACAGCAGCGAATGGCTGGTGAGGTCAGGCTTCGTGCCAGCTGCTCGGGCTACCGAGGTGCAGCCGTGGGAGATGCCTCCCAGTATCCCTTGTCCATGAGCAGCGCTCACACCAAGTGCCACGGCGAGTGGGAATAGGTCATTCACGCTTGAGCTGAGCTCCCAGTCACATTATATCACTTACAGCTAATTAGCAGGCTCCAGGCACAGTGCAGCAAGACACTGTTCCTTGCAGTGGATCACTCCGGACAGTCCTCGGCACAGCGTGTGCTGAATTCTGCAGAAGCAGAGACCACAGTCATCTCCCTTCCTCCCCTCTCAGCATGTAACTGCGAGCAGAGTTTGGGTATGAACTACCTAGTGCAGGCTCAACCCAACAAGTGACAGGTTATGCTGGAAGACAGCAGGAAACCATTCCCAGAAGAAAGGCTGCATTGATCTGCAGGTACCCGTCCTCACCCACACGCACAAAGTTGGGTTCCTCAGGACTTCTGGATGTCCAGGTAGCAGCATGAGCTGGATCAGCCTCTCCCCACCACTACTCGCCTCGAGGCCCGCAGCCATCATAGCATCGCTGTGGCCAAATGCCACCATAGCATCGCTGCAGCTAAATGCCATCGAGGGGCTGCGACAGCGAAGCCACAATGCTCAGGAGATGGCAGACAGGCTCTGTGACGCAGAGCAGCCTCCGCGATGCCGTGTGCTGAGGGCTGTATGGAAACACCTTGTACACCCTTGCTTGCCAGTGTACTGAACTCCATGGCCAGCAGACAGAGGGGCTGGGGGACCATCTCTAGACCTTCAGTGTACACAGGATACACCCGAAGGGTCTGGAACTTGGAGGGCAGGTGGAAGCAGAGGAAGAGCATCCTGGTCACCCACCTGGGAAGGTAGAGTTGCTGCTGCTGAAACCCAGCCTGAAGGCACAGCAAGGACCAGAACTACCGAGAGAGCAAAGGCTTCCTTGGACTTGTACAGAAGCAGAAATTGCAGCATTAAAATCCCGGACCTGAGCAGGGACAAGAGCTCCCTTCTGCTGCCGCTGCTGAGGCAGAAGCCCCACCTGTGTGTTCCTCTGGGAAAACCTTCTGATGGCCTGAACCTCCAGTTCTTTTGGTTTCTTCAACAACTATGTCAAACCATCACCTAAAACATCCCGAAGTCACACCAGCAGCTGATCCCAGCACCACAAGCCCCGCAGATGTTCCCCCCGCTGACCCAAAGCATTTCTGCTTGTGCACTTGGAAGAGAAACTCCAAACCTCACACACCAAATAACGACCGTTACAAAAGCTGACACCGAGGGAGACGAAGCTTCAGAGACAAGCAGCACGTCTGAGTGGGGAAGGGCACGGGCAGTGTCCCCGAGGAGCCACGTGTCCCCTGCAGCCGTGGGGCAGCCAGGGTAGGAGCAGGTTCCTTCCAACTTGTCAGGTCACAGTGGCTTCCAAGGGCTGGATTCGGACAGGGACAAGGGCAACTCACAGCCACCCGACCCTGGCACTTCCCAGGGCTCACCACACAGAGCTCTCAGTCCTAACACGGGGCTCTGGGAAAAGCCAAAGAAATGAGCCAAAAAAGCCATTTTTGAGGCTGAGGCTATTTTGAGTGCTAGTGCATTATATTGTAATGCAGCCCAAGTGCCAAAATACACTACGCTTGGGGGTATGTAAACTAATCCCCAAAAAATCTTGGGACTTTATTCCACTGTCCTGTCCCTCCGTCTGACACAGAGCCAAGCCCTGCACAGCCCAAGTACCACAGCCTATTAGAGATTTTGCTCTAAGCAGCTTGAGAGTGTTTATTTGGTGAGCAAAGAAGATTGGAGCTGGGAAAAGCACAAAAAGGATTATTCTGTTTATCACTCAGCTTTCCCTGGCCAATCTCTATTCATGGAAAAAGTCATTTACTCGGGTTATCCACAGGCTTTGCTCGCCGAAAGTGTTGAAAGCCCTGAAAATTAGAGGGATGCAGAATGGATTGGCAAAATGTAAGGCACTTAGGAGCATCTGACACCCAGAAATACACAAGCCGCACGCAAGGCTTTTTCAATCCCAACTTTCCCTTGCTGCTAATAAGAAACTGTCGAAGTCCCAGCACGTGCCAGTTAAACCCCTCCATAGGCCAAGCAATAATTAAACGGATTGTCACATCTGGGAGGTTGTTTTTTGAGAAGAAAATTAGAAACCAAAACATCAGATTGAGATAATGAGTTCTTCATTAATTCTTTTCTTTAGCTTTTTGCTTTTTATATAGCCTACAAATGCCATTTGATTTTATTTCTATTGTAGCAAACATGAACCAGGAATCCACTGGGCTCATGCAATAACTACAAACAGGAAAAAAAGGATCAGAGAAGCAGGAGGGCGGCAGCCCTTGTTCTCAGCCACTGGCACATGGCATCACCTCCGCACACGCAGCCTGTCCCTGGCCTTGCCGTGATGGGAGAGCTACGCGGATACACCAGGAGATGCAGAATGCCTCGCTGCAAAGAGCTGTCATACACCCAGCAGACAGACTGTTAGGCTGGGGCTTTAAATCAGCATTGAAAATAAAACTCTGAAATTAAATCTTCCTCCCCAAGAGGGTGGGTTCGGACCAGAGCTGGGGCAGCCGGTGGCAGCAGTGCCCTCACCACACCAGAGCCCTGGGACTGCCTGTCCCTGTGCACTGGTGGCACCCCTGGGAATGGGACCCCCGTGCCTGCACCTGGGGAGGCTCAGCCCCCAGCCCACTCAGCCCCCAGCCCCCTCTCCCCCCAGCTCTCACTGGAGCTGGCCCGATGGCTGGTCTGACACCACAAGGCCTCCCTGAAAAGAGAGATTGTTTCTCAAAAATAAATATTAAATAACTCTAAAATTTCAAATAATTCAGAGCTCTGCTATTTTCCATGCATTATGAAAATAAAATTGAGGGGAAAAGGTATGTAATACGTTTCCTATTTCCTGTTTCTGCAGCCCTGCATGTGCCCTGGGGGATCAGCACAAGTGGAATTATCTATCCGCTGGCTGGGAGCGTTCATTTCGGGCCAAAAACACCAAAAAAGTATGAACTAATCCCTACATAGAGCTAGGGAAGTGTGGGATCGCAGGCCAAATGCTGAAAAATGAGGCAATTTTCCCCATTTCAAGAAGTGACTAAAATCCCTCTGCTGTTTTCAGCACAAGCGCATTCTGTTCCACCCCAAACCACTTCAAGGGCCGGATCGCCTCTCCCGAGAGCAGCCAGCGAAGACAGACCCCTGCACAATGCGAACACTGTCTGTCTCACCCGCGTTTCAGGATGGAGAAGGGGACACTTCTCGGATATTGTTTCGTGTTCTCTGTGATGCTTGGAGCAGCTGGAAGAGCAGCGTTACATAAATTAAAAAGCCTGGAATACCGGAGCAAGAGCTTGTGGAAAGTGATGAACTCATCACTGAAAGCAGGATTAGTACAGACTGAAAGCAGCCGCGTCCTTGGGGTGTGACAGGGGAGGACACGATGGGGACACAGAGCTGGACCCTTCCCAGTGCCACCAGCAGCCCCAGCCCTTCCAATGACCGGGGGTAGGCAGGAGAGTCCCAGCACGGTGGAAAGGTGGCTTGGTGGGTCTGCCCAGGGGGACACGGCCAGGCTGGGTGGCACAGGGGTGACATGGCCACAGGCTGAGCCCCTGGCAGCCCCATGCTCCCAGAGCTCCTTCGCCGGAGGGTTTGCCACAGCAGCTCAGAGCAGAGCAGGGCAGGACCAGGCGCGTCTGCAGACCCCGCGCAGGATGAGCAGCAGCTGGGGGAGGCAGAAATCACCTCTCCTTCCCAAAAATACCTGCCAGCCAAAGGCAGGAGCCTGCACAAGAATTACAGGAATGTGATGCTCCAGTTGCGTAACTTTTTTAAAAGTCAAGAGACAGAGAAGTCAACACACACACACAGTAGCCAGCAACAGCTTGTGGGACAGGTATTTTAACAGTCTGGTAGATGAGGGTACACCCAAGCCTTTGGACACGTGCGTCTGCACCCAGTAAATAACACACTGGTGTGCACTGTGTGTACATGTTTGCTCTGATCCCACACCTGCAGCCAGGCTGGCCACACATCCAGCAGACCTTCCATTCTCAAATGCATCTTTCGGATTTCCAGTGACTAGGAAATGCATACAAGGATGTGCACGATTTTCTGTCTGGTCCAGTTTACTGAACTGCACATTTAACTGGAAAAATGTACCTTTTCTTTAAACTTTATGAGCACCACAGAGGACAAAGTCAATGTAAGAATTCACCTTTTCCCATATTTCTTTCATTTAATGGTACAACTTCAATATCTCATCCGCAAACACCCTGCTTCTATCTTGCTCACTTTAAATTTAAAAAAAAACCCTAACTTTATAAGAAGCCACCCAAGTTTCTTAGCTTGAAGATTTTAAAAGTCCACCCCCAGCCCCTTTTGCCTAGTCTCCCATTTTCTTATCCCCTTTTTTCCTTCACTTTAATCTTCCCACTGAGGTACTTGGCCTGGAGAAAAGCTAGGGCCAGGCCAAGTTTCAAGGCTTTTCAGACTCCAGACTTTTTTCTGTAGTCCTGTCTGAAGAAGAAGGGAGGGAAAAAAAGTAGCTAAAGATTTTCCAGTGGGAAGAGAGTATTTTCTCTTCTCCCATAACTCAGACACAGCCAAAGGAATTTTTCTCAAGCCTGAAAACAATTCACCTTCAGGCAAACAACAAGCATGGAAAATTTAAGCCCAGCAGGTGAATGTTTGGGAAAATTTTTAGCCTATAGAAATTCCCATGTAACCTTAACTATAGAGGTCGCTGTATGGCGTGAACCACCACGCAGCACCCGCCTCCACGCAGCCGGCTGGCACCAGCTTCCCAAAGACAGCTACGGGTATTGGCATGAGAAAATATGATCTTGAAAAAAACATGCACCCAACCCCTTGAAAGCACCGAGCGTTGGCTGAGACTCTTCTCCGCACGTCGGTTCCTCTGCCCAGGGTCACCCACCCGCTCGCTGCCGGCTGCCATCGCCCGCGCTGCCTGGGCAGGCAGGGATCCCGGGCAGGCGGTGATGGAGCTTGGCAGCCACCGCGCCTGGGACCACACAGGAATGTGCACAGGCCACAAATTCAGCTCTGCTTAGCAGCCTGGACTCAGTGTATATATTTAAGTTAATCAGAAATGACTGAACCACCAAGAGACTAATTTCACCGCAGTTAACTGGCCACTGCGGGACCGTTGCAGGGAAGGCTGCAGTGCGTCCTCTCCTCTCAGTGATGTGAGCTACCGTCTGAGCAAACATCCCCGGAAAAAGCAAGCAAGCTAAACATCTCCTCAGCAGAGCAGGAACTCTGTGACCACGTGGCAGATCCACCATGTCCCCTTGCAGCTACGCAGCACCGTCGCTCAGCTGATCCTGAAAATGTAAGCTAAGAAAGATAAAGCTCCTTTCTTTTCCCCCTCCTTCCCCACAACATGCCTCCAGAAATACTCATCATTTTTAACAGAGAGGATCCATCTTCTGCTTAGCTGACCATACAGCAGAACAGCACGGCCAGCTTCATCTGGAGATGTGTTGGTGCATTGACCAAGGGGAAAGAACACAGACCCTTGGGCCCCAGACCTTGCCTGACAGTCCCAGGCAGCGAGAACCATTTCCCAAGCAGTGTGGCTTTGAGACCCTCTAACAACCATCCCTTCCTCTCTGCAGGAGCAGCTGCAGTGAATGACTGACCATGTTTGGACAAAAAGAGGGAATTTTTCACCACTGCTCAGAATTAACAATAGCGAGTCATCTCCACGCACTTTGGAGGTGTGGGGGTACCTGCGCAGAAAGGAACACATGCGTCGAGGTCCCATCTGGAGCACCATGGAGACGTAGCATCATCATGCTCACCAGTAGGCCTAACAGGGAGCAGTCAGCCCAACCAGAGGTCCCAGCTCCAGCCATGGGGCAGCCCACAGACGCAGACTCACCACAGTATCCCTGTGGGGTGGATCCCACCACCCAGCTGCTGCCAGACCCTGACCCAGGCACAGGCACAGAGAGTCCTTGGGAGTGAAAACCCACGGCAACGCTCTGCTTGGCATGATCAGCCACCAGCCCATGGATCCCATAGCCCATGAGCAGGGAAGCTCCTCTGCCAGAGAATAAACAAACACAGGAGGTGATCGATGGTTCCCTTTGGAAAACACTAATCACTTGGCTGTAGCGCATTTAGCAAGGCAGAGTGAGCATCCATCCCAGCAGCTGCCTTCAATCACAGCTGAGTTTAACTCAACCAGTTTAGGGGATGGCTATTAACCATCATCTGGTTGACAACATGCCCTTATTGTAGTAAACATTCATTTCCAGCTGAAGGACAGCAGCACTTCTCATTGTCTCCACATATTTGTGGTGCTCCAGCTGGTCCGGGGCGGACTCGCCGAGCAGCAGCCGAAAGGGCGGCTGAAGCGCTGGCTGGGGGTAGTGACTGTTGGAAGGGGGAGATATTTTGAAAATACCACGGCTGATATTTTTATTCAATAGAGACATCATGTACGTAGGAGGCCTTTTTACATTTTTAAACATAAACTGAATCACCAAAGATAGAAGATGAACAAACCCACAAGCATATGAGCGTTTACGATCTCACAGATTTCTCTCCTCAGTGCTCCTCAGCGTTTGCAGACAGCTCCCAGGCAGGGGCATCGCCCCAGCTTAGTAGGAATGATGGGGACACAGAGACTGGCTTCTGTCTTTCCCCTTCCCTGGTGCTCACCCTCACGCTGGGGCACCAGCGCAGTGAGAGGAGAGGAGATCTGCCCAAAGGGAGGTAAAACATGGGGTAGTATCATCCGGATCTGGCAGTGCATCGTGCTCCCCAAGGGCAAGTCAACCCAGCGAGCTCCCAGATTGCGGGCAGACACGGGCAGCGGTGGACAAAGCATGTCTGTGCCCAAAGCAGAGCTCACAGTGGACCCTAAGGACGTCTGGGAGATGGAAGCCTCCATGCTTGTGCCCACCAGGCTGGGCAGATCCCCACACCATGGAAGCTGCCCCAGCAGATGCCCCAGCAGATGCCCTGGCAGATGCCCACCTCCAGCACCAGCAACTAAAGATGCCAGGCAGATACAGAGGAACTTGTGTTTGGAGAGGCAAATAAATGAGAACCAAATGGAGGGATGGATGGCCACATAGAGTGGACAGGACTCGTGCTCCAAGAGTTTGAAATGTGCTGCACTTTAATTACAGCTCTTACCAATCAGGCGGTAATTGCTGGTATCCTTCCTGTAGCCTACAATTGCCTAATCTTGTTATTTGAGAGCCATCAAGACTCAAACAGCTGGCGAGCTGTGCCTGCTTCTCAAAAAGGCATCGCTTGGCCCCGACACCGTTTAAGCTGGAGACCGTGTGTGACAATGTCAGTGTTCCCTCTGCAGCTTCTTGGGTCCCTCGGAGTGGCACCTGCCCTCCTGCCCTTCCCCGGCCATTTGTACCCGGTTTCACCGCAGCCCAGCTGCACTGCAGTCTGCATCTTCTCCCTGGGAAATCCCACCCCGGACCGGAGCCAGGAGCTCGGGCTCCCCTGCCCCTCACTGGCAGCCCCACACAGTCGACACACGGCACAGCCAGCCCCAGCTGGACCTGAGGGCCAGCAGGTGCAGCGCTCTGTGCCGTGTCCCCAGGCCCACCAGAGCTCGGCCAGCATGTGCTGGCACACGGGCAGCTGGAAGGGCTGTCCCGTCCGGCACCCATCCGGAGCGGGCACCAGCACCAGCCGGCAGCAGCATCCTTGCACTGCTGCAGAGGCCAAAGCAGAGGTAAGAAACACGCTGCATGGAAGTAACATTTTGTGGGACAGTTTGGGAGGTTTCCTCATGGGAATTCAGCACGTCCCTCTGCTCGTGTGGCCAGAGCCGCCCCTGTCTTTGGGTGTCTCCAGAAGCGAGCAGCTTCCACGTGTGTCATGGATCAACAGAGAAGTCAAAAACCCACCTTTCGGCCACATAAGAGCAGATCAAGTGTTCACATCCAACAATTTATTTTGCTTTCAGAGCACTGGAGATTCTGGTTACGAGAATGATACCAGCTAAGCTGGGTTATCCTCTGGATGGCAGAGGTGACTCCTCCCAGGATCTGCACTGCGTTTGGGTCTCCTCATGGAAGAGGAGCCATGGTGCGGGGCTGACACGGACACCCCTGCTCTGCTGCACCCAGGCTAGTGGGGAGCAGATCTGCCTGGGGACGCATGATGGCCAGCACACAAAGTGAATCCAAGCACAAACTGCCCTAACAACAACCTGGTCTAGTGGAAGGTGTCCCTGCTGATGGCAGGGGCGTTGGAACTGGATGAGCTTTAAGGTCCCTTCCAACCCAAACCAGTCTGGGATTCTGTGATTCTATGAACAGCTCAAAGCTGCAGCAAGTGGGAGTTGTGGAACACAGTCATTTCCCTTTGGTCATATTTAAGAATTAATGCCTCATGGAAATGCTGATTGTATCTCCACACCACTCTTCCTTGCATACTCGTGTGACTTATCAGCCTGGGAAGCAGCTGAGGAGATGTTGTCAGCAGCGTCCATCCCCAAAGAAAGCCCAAAACGATTGTGATAATACTGCAAATACTTCAGGCTTTTATTTTCTGAGCACTACTAATTACAGGGGGATAGAGAGGTCTCTCAGCTAGAAACCTCAGCGTGCGAGAAGGGGCTTTGGGTGATGCTGGATCAGGCAGGATCTGGCTGCTGGGAGCATTAGGTGTCCCCAGTGCTGTATGGTCCGTGCAGTGACATTGCACTGGGGACCCTTTGGTGGCCCAGCCCTTGGGTCTGAGCAGAGATTCTGTGCTCTGAATGGTGACGGACCTTCCAACAGCCCTTCCTGCTCCTTCGGCAGTGGGACAGAGCCACCACCGCTGTCACCTCTGCCTGGCCACTGTGCGCCTGTGCACGCCCAGGGTGTTGGTTTTAGGGTCACCTCCCTGGACAGCTAAAGGGGCAAGTTCACCACAGGCCAAGCCTGGCCGCGCCAGGGAGGCTCGAGAAGGTCGGGCTCGTGGCCTCAGCGCTGCTCCATCCCTGCCCCACACCAGCCTCGACAGGGACCAGTGCGCAGGCTGGGGCAGGGGGACGGGTCTGATTGCACCGTCCCACTAAGGGACCCCAACCTCCGACAGCTGAGCACAGTAACCCTTTAATCCGTTGCAGAGCTCATCTGTCAGAGCTCCAATGCCCACGGGGAGGTATCAGTAACAAAATGCAGGAAAGAGAAATGAGAGTGGAAAATGCTTGGCTTTTTGTCTCCTTACTCGCCAGAAACACAACTGCTCTTGTTGTGCTGGTGGGAGCGTTGCTCTGAGGCAGTCCCGATGCCCCCGTCACTGCGGGTCCCATCCCCTCAGGACCCTGTGACGCAGCCTGCACCCATGGGTGCAGCTTGGGTCGCTTCACCCACTGCCTTCAACCCTGCACCCCAGCCCCGCTCACAGGGCAGGAGCCTGCCCTGCCTGCCCTGCCTGCCTGTCCATTTAAAGCAGACTCGACATTTCCATTTGGCCAGTGCCTTCCTCTGCCCAGCTCCTTGCCTAAAACAAGGGGACACGGGGGGTGGCAATGGGACAAGCGGAGGCTGCGCGACAACACCCCCTTGTAATCTGCGGATTATGGTTTGTCTAACGGGATTATCGGAGGCTGAGGAACGGCAGCGAGGGGGATCCAACTCACACAGCGAAACAGGAGGGAAACCTGGAAGAATGTCTCGCACAGTATGAGTGCAAATACATCCTCACAAGACCACATTTATATTTTAATATCAAGTTTGCTGTAATACAGAACATACTCATGGGCCAGGTCCCTTGCTGGGCAGCTGCTGGGTTTCAGCGTGGAGGAATTGGCAAGATCTTTTCACCAGGTGAAATAAATAGAGTGCTGGGCCCCAGATAGGATTACGGTTTGTTTTCTTTAGGTGTATAGAATCCGCGGGAAAGCTGAGCCCAAACGGAAACTCAACTCCTAAAGAATTTGGCCTATACTGGCCAGCTCCTGTCTGCCTGCCAGGCATGCTCTCCCTGCCTTGTGTTTCGCTCTTTATCTTTTAAGAGGCTTTGTTAGCAACATATCAAGCTATTCTTTGTCTGCCTAGAGAACAGGGGGCTTCTTTTCAAATTATTTGAGGATGATAAAGTTACAGGGTTTTACCTGGAGAACTGTGATGAGAAAGTTCTCCTGGGCATTTCCAGGAACAACCCCCTCCTCCAACCAAACCCCCCCAAACCAATTCCCAGCATTTTCAGAGCGAGCCGGGGGGCTGAGCTTGGCTGGGGAGAGAAGCGCGACCTGGCAGAACCTCACCCCTCTCTGAATCCTACTTTCTGTCACTAACACGTTTTCCTCCGTGTTGATTTTATCTTTTGTCCCAAAAGGCTCATGAAAACCCCGCAATACCTGGCGCAGGTAGGACGCGTCCGCGGTGCCAATCGCACAGCGGCTTCAAGTCAGCGCCGCGTTCTGCCCCTGCCCCAGAACATCTGCGACGGAGGGGATCTGGGCACGGAGGCCGGCTCAAATGAACACCAGAGACAAACACAGCCCCAGGCAGCCAGAGGTCCGCTCTCAGGCGTTTGCTGCACGTCTCTGCTCTCTCGCTTCCCTTTGTTTCTCTGGTGAGCAGCGTCTGGAGGCAAAGCCTTGGCCAGGCTACGCCGGAGCCGCCCGCCAGCTGCCTCCTCCAGCCCCCCACGCCGGCAGCAGCACCCACCACCCAGAGCCAGGGTGGGTGGGGTGTGAGCAGCCCCACGGAGGGGCAGTGCCCCACGGACCCCTGCAATCGGGTGGCTGCTGTCCTGTGGCAGGGGGACCTGCGAGACCCACACCATGCCCGGCTGGCTGGGGGTCGGCATCGCTCCCACCAGTCCAGAGCAATACGTGGAGAGCCCGGCTGGAGCACATCCCATTGCAATCAGACTTAATGCACTGAGTGTATTTATTGTGGGGGCCCAGAGCAAAGGGGCAGCGAGATGTGCCCTGGCAGCAGGCACGGGTGCGCTCAGTCCCTGCCCAGCCCTACATGAACTGTCCCTCAAAGTCAACAGAGAGCCACCTCCCAAAGTCCCTGTAGCTGTGGGTGCCAATGTCCCAGCTCAGCCCGGCTCGGTGCTTCAGGCAGCATCGCCTGCATCCCAGTGTCTCCCACGGGAAAACAGGATCTGACCCTCGAGATTAACATGTACCAAAAATTCTGGGCCATGGGACTTCTGAATCTACTGCTCTGTGGACTTGGCAGAGCTAGGCTTTCAGTTGGACTCAGTGATCTTAAAGATCTTTTCCAACTAAAACAATTCTATGATTCTATACTCCAGTGAGACAGCAATGTGCATTTTAAAGCATGAAAAGCTGTTTATGCATTCATTTCTCTCGACTGGATAAAGACCTTGTGCCCGCAGTTCAGTGCAAGGGGCAGTGCTGGGCACAGAGGACTCGCAGGGGGCTCTGCCACTCTCACAACCAGGGGAGCCTTTGCTCTTCTGGATTAAATACAGTCTTAGAATTCTTTTGGGAATATTGAGGGGAATCTTGTACTGAAAATATGTACAGTTCACTGTACAACTGCTTGCATTTTGGTAGTGAATGCAAAGCTGCTTTTTTCACCTCGTGCATGACATGTTCTTTACTTTGATACCTTTTATCTGGCTGTGGAAGGCAGCATCTTGTTTAGTTTGAGAAAACAAGGGAGGTAGAGTGATCTAACCAAAAGAGTCACAGCTAGGTCTCCAACAGTAAAGCAGACCACAGTGGTCTGAGTTCTCTTCAGATGTTGGCTACAGGAGCAGTTATATGTGTCAGCCCCCACCAAAGCTGTCCCGTGGGGGTTGCTTTTCTCTCCAGATGCTGCAACAGTGCCTGAAAAATGGGTCTGTGACTTCAGCAACCTGGGTCTCTACTACAGACAAACTCGGTGAGAGTACAAGGAGGCTCTGAAGAGTAATTTGGGGCTTATTTTAAGTCTTTCTGTATCTTTCCTCCCACTGTGAAGCCAAGGCAGCCCCATGCGCAGCCCTGACGTGCTGGCGGTCCCCATGCAGGTGGGCTGCGAGCAGCAGAGATCCCTGCAGGCGAGGAGGGGACGGTGGGACAGAGCCCATCCCTCGTACCACCCCCCTCGGCTTCACCACCTGGGCAAACAATTTGGAGAGCTGCAGAGACATGATCAGAGCTGCCTTAGGGAGGATGAGCGGGGCCAAGCTCCCGTTGCTAATTACCGCACCCGGCGCAGCAGGACTCCTCAGGTGAGCCCTTGGCGAGCTCCAGGGAACAAAGGAGCCCTTGTGAGGAGCATCCTCACTCTGCGTGGGATCCTCGGCTGCTCAGGACCCCATTCGTTCCTCGGGGGTCTGGCTGTGCAGAGCTCCCCTCTGCCTCCTGCCAGGCAGCCAGCACGGGCTGGGGCCCCAAGCAGGAGGGGGGTTAAACAGGAAAGCAAGTGTTGTCCTTTTGCCCATAAATTGCTGCTGCGCTTTTGCTGACAAATTCACAGAAATCTGCCCATGACCTAGCCCAAAAACTACCAGCTCCTGAGATGTTGATTTGCAGCTCTATGAACATCTGAAACCAGCAGATAATCAGAGGAACTGGCTCTGTACCACCAAGAGAGAGCCAGGGAGGTGGCTGTTCGCGGGTGAGGGCCGCTGAAGGGTTTGCCACGAGTTACGGGGCTGGTGGGATGGAGGAGGAGTTCTCTATAAAACACAAAGATCAATATTTGTTTGACGTTCAGAAAATTCTCCCAGCCTCTGCCTGCTGCACTTACACAATCAGCGCAATCGCTCATGTGAGCACTGTGAATGCCCCTCTCTGTGGAGGGCTTTGGGTTTTTTCAATAAGCCTGCCCACCTTCTGCCTCACCGAGACTCCTCATTAATACCAAACTGTTAAAGCCACACGTGTGTATCACAGGGCAAACACCACGTCTGGGCCCACAGTAACGGTAACTGTCCACCCAATGCCATGTGAGTGTGGCTTCCTCTGCCACAGTGCCCACTGAAAACAGTAACCCCAACTGGGAACACTGGTGGGTGACCAGCATAGGAATGGTTCCCCCAGCAGCTTGTGACGGGCTGCAGAAACCAGCCAGCTCTGGGCTGGCACAGCCCCTGTCCCAGGCCCGTATCTGTCTGCAAACGGGTTTGCAGGACCCCGGCGATGGGGCTGGGCGCTGCCTGAGCGCAGAAACGGTCGGATCATGATATCACAGGAACTCTCGCCAAACCAGCTGAAACCATTCAAACATTCAGAGCGTGCTTATGGAGGGGGACGACCCTCTGTTCTAAATATATTCCTTTGAAGGCAGCTTGTTATTTAAACAACTATTGCAAAACAGGGTGTACATGGAGCTGCTCTGAACTGAAGAGGGAGGGGAAGCTGGTTGTGGGCACAGTCACCACCCAGGTATTTTAATTGCAAATCCCAGCATGTTTTATAGATGTCTAGAGAGTAGCTCTTTACATGGGCTCCAAGGATTACAGTAAGATCCATCATGTTTTATATGAACCTCGTGACAGTACGTAAGTCCCACCCTGACGATGCCATAGATGGGAGGATCGGGTGTAACAGCCCCTCCATGGAGCTGGGAGTAGTTCGAGGCATCCCCACATGCTCTAAGGCTCCCAGGAGAGAGAAGCCATGCTGCCCTCGGTGAAATGTCCTCATTCCTGCAGACCTTGCAGCATCCCAGTCCCAGCTCTTTGCTCCTACAAACAGGCCATGGTTCTGTGGTTTTCTGGTTTTAGGCTCAAAAACTCCAGTATATGAGGGAAAAAAGCAAGGGCAGGACTAGGAGACGGTCTGCACCAGACACACAGGCAGGTTGTCCCCGTGCTCCTGCTCAACTCACCAGCAGGCACAAAGGGGAAGAGCTGCTGCAAGTCTCCGGCCATTCCCCTAACAGCCCTGCAAGTGTTGTTTGTGCACATCGCCAGGCTGTAGCTCGGCTTTCGTTTTGGTGTTAGTACAAACAGGGGAGTCCCAAGTGTGTCTGCAACCCCAATGCGAGATTCCCAATGGCAACCAGCCCAGCAGTCAGCAGGGCAGCACGTCCCATTTGGCCTGACACGACCAGCACAGAAACACTGCAACCTGCTACAGCGCTTATTCCAGAGATCCCAGGGGTGCAATCCTTCCTGGAAAGTATGTCAGTCGGTGCTTAGACACAGGTTTTGCTTCCTGCCTTAGAAAGCTTAAACAGAGCAGGTGGTAGGTCTGCTGTGCCTCTGCTGATCCAGCACCATGCACAGCACTATTCTTTGGAGGAAGGCTCTGCCCTTTGTGGACTCGTACATCCATAAATTCCCAGTTGAAGGTACCTAACCGTGCTTTCCGAGCACAGCACCACGGAGGCACGAGAAGCCCCTCCAAAGCACGCAGGGCGGGAGCCATGGCATTAGCAATGACTGTGACACTCAGCAGCACGGGCACAGGGACACAAAGGCACTCAACTGCCAGCGACAGCGTGATGGCTGCGGACGTGACCTGAGTGTCAAAGGAAGACATCTCTGCTGCTCCTGTGCACACGCTGGCCTGCCTGTCCCCCCTTCCCCATGACCTCTGTCCTGACACAAAGGCAGTGTTTGGGCAAATTCAAAACTCAGCTTCCCTTTGCCGAGCAAATCCTACGCTCTCCGTCCTCGAGGGTGCTCACTGGAGCTGGAGTTTGTTGTTAGAAAAGCCCACAGGAAGTGACCCACCAGCCCCGTGCTGAGCTCAGCTCCTCGTGGCACAGAATTGTCTTTGGTGGAAGCAGCAAAGCAGCATCCTCAGCCCAGGGCGGTGCGAGAGGACAATTGTAGTGCAGCCATGTGCGATCAGAATGGGGATTGCCCTGCCCAGCCATCCCCCGTGCTGCTGGTCACCAACCACCAGCCCCGAGGCCAGGACGGGGCATCCTGGGCAACTCTGGCAGGCGGGCAGCAGGACCAGGGCACTTCATGGGATCCTGCCCTGCAGAGCAGGACTCACTCCTGCAGTGCTGGGAAGCAGTCGTGGGGAAGCTCATCTTCAGGCACCACATGAAATGCCGGTCGGTCTTCCTTGAGTTTGTGCTGGGCATCTCCTGCCCCGAGGGTGGGCTATGGACCCCCACTCCTCCTTGCCAGGCCAGAGACCCCAAACCAGCAGTTTTCCTGTTTGTCACCTTTGAAGTGAAGTGCTGGAGGACAGGAGGGCTGGAACAGCCTCAAGCCTCCCTGGCACCTGTGTCTAAAAAGTCAAATAAAGAAGGACACGGCCTCCAGGGCAGCCACCAACACCAGCAAAACAAGAAAGTGTTCGTGTACCAGTACAAAAGCACCATAAATACTCTCCCACTGCCAAAAGACCTCTTCAGTCTTTTACTAAATCTCATCACAGGAACAATTTACAAGCCAATAATGCTGAACAACTCCATTCCAAACTCTGTGTTAAGCTTTATTTCAGGCTTTCACACTTTATCATGTTAGCACCTCCTGGGCTGGCACTGGACTAACGCATGCCAAGCTGAGAGAGGGGAGCAATGGAGTGGGGCTTGTCTCTGCGTCTGAAACTCTTCCAGTCAGGAAAAACTGCACGTTCACAGGCAGAGTGGGCATTGTGTCCCCTTCCCAAGTGAACACCTCTTGGTTGGGAATTTTGGCCACATATTCCTTAAGCATTTCCCTGTAAAATGCAGCTCTTCATTTATGTATGTATGCTCATGTATGCTCAGGAAAAGCTGGATATTCTGGCTCTGGGTTCTGATGACCACTGTACGAGGCAGATGCCCTGCATGCTTCCAGCCCTGTCAACCAAACCAGCCCCACTGGAAGCCCCACATCTCCCTCTGGAGACACGTATAACCCCCATGCTTCTATCAACAATAGTCATTGACCAAGAATCTAAAAAAACTACATGGGAACAGACATGCTGTACATCATGGAAAAACACTCATGGAAAAACATCAAGACTGAGTTTGAGAAGGGAACTTAATGTAATTATCTTAAATTAATAAGAGGAGAACATTCCTCTTTGGAGGTCATCTCCATTAACTAATGCAATGCTATTCTGTTGTAATGTAATTGTGTAAGCATCGCGTCTCCCATCCAGGAGCTGGGGCTCATTACAAGAACAATACAACTCTGTGACGTTCAGTGTCAAGGCATCGGTATCCCTCTCGCACACTGATACCAGGGACTGGAAGGCAGAGCCTGCAGATTCTCGGTAAACAATGAGGAGATGTAAAAGGAGACGGCTGCTGGAGGATCACTGGGGGGACTGGTGGGGTCTGGCTGGGTGCTCAGGGCGGCGGGTGCCTTTCCTGAACCTGTGCTCACTGGTTTTCCCTGACTGCAGAGCGTGGCGATGCTCTGCCACCCCTCTGTGCTGCCAAGTCAGCCCTGAGACTTCACATCTGTGAGCACAGAGTGAATGTGCACAGCCATCTCGGGTGGCTTGCCCTGAGAGAACGTGTTACCAATGGCTGCTTAATCCAAATTGCAGCTTCTTTAGCAAATACTTCTACAAACATTGACACTCCAAAAAAAGCTCTCTTTAGCCTTTTATAAGCTAGGAGTTTATTTTGTTAATATTTTTCTGCATGGCGTGTTTCAAATGAGAACATTCTGAAAGTAAATTGGCAGAGTATTTATTGCTGTTTATTTCTAAGCAGCCATAAGCCAATAATAATAGAGAATCCTCTTCAAGTGAAAACTAAATTCCTTTCGGTTAAAATGCTCAGCGCAAAGTCTGAAGCTGCATTTTGTCAAGCAGATGCAGAGTGTCACCTTATAACGCCCATGCTAATGGAGTAATAGGATTGGAGCTGCGGCGAGCTACCCAGATCATTACGATAATCCTGGCCTCGAGAAAACAATTCTGCACTAAGCCTGACTGCTCTGGAGAGAGTCCATCCCCGGCTGGCCCCGCCGCCTCCGCTGCAGGCACACGCACACACAAACACGCCGGGGTGAGCGCTTCATCCCCCAACTGCCCACGAACGCCACAAGTATTCAGCAGAACAGAGGTCTGGGTCCGCCCGCCGTGTCCGACTGCCCAGGAAGCCTCAGGAGTGGTTCTGCCCGGTTGTTCCTTGTTAGCAGGAGATGCTGCCCCGTGGCACAGGCCACAGCCAGCCCTGCCAGCTGCGGGGACAGCAGAGCTGCACGGCGCAGGGCGCGTGCACCGCGGGCTCACCATGGCAGGGGCTGTGCCTGGGCATCGCTGTGGCACCGAGCCCCTGGAGCCTGGGCAGCAGGGCTGACTGGGGATGGGGTTTGGACCCAGAGGGGTGGAAGGAGTTAAACCAGGTGGCAATCAGAGACCAGTTGAACCTGGACCCAGCTGCAGGGGATAAAAGCAGGGGTGGCTCCTCTCTTGAGGAAGGGTTTTTTGTGGTGGGGTAGAGTGGAGTGCTGCTCTCTGGGTGGTGCATGATGAGGGACCTTGGTGTTCAGGGTGCTCTCCGGACTGGGACCATTGGCCATGGCAGAGGTAAGTGCTGAGTGTGGTTCCCTCGCTGTGTCCCTAGCAGCTGAGATCTCAACTGTGGGCAGCAGGACCTTTTGGTGCCAGCCCCCTCCTCCAGGGCTGCTGCTTGATGGCAGTGCTCTGAGGAGCAAAGCCCAGGGTGTCAACTCAAAGTCCTCAGAAGATGTTGAGGACTTTGTTTATTCCTCCTGGGAAGTTACCAGTTCCTGAGGCTCAGGGCAAGCTGTGATGAGTTTGGGATCCAAGGGGTGCTACCTCTTTGTTCCCCTCGGGGGGTTTCTCTGTCCCCAGCGCAGGCAGCCCTGGCTCCCTGGGAGAACCCAGGACACTTCCACCCGGACACCTGAGCTCGTGTCCTGTGCTGCTCCCTTCGCTTGTGCAGCATGACTGATGGCCAGCGAGGCAGCTGGACTCACTGCTGGGTCTGGAAAGTGGGGTAAGTCAGACACCTCTGTGTGCTCAGAGCTGTTCCTGTCTCCTCTGACCAGAGACTGAAGCGCATCTCCTCCAGAGACCCTCAGCTGTGGTACTAAAGCCAGCAGGAGGGACACAGCTCCTGCCTGTAGGGACACTGGGACCTCTTGGTTCTGTTTGGTTCTGGAGACCAGTGCAGTGCTCCCTGGTTAGCAGCTGGCAGAGCTCTCCTGGGACCTGAAAAGGAGCATCCCACCATCTCCCTGTGCACTGGCTGGAGTGGTACCACCACCTCATCCCAGCTGCCTCCAGCAGTGTCCTGCAGCCCGGCTGAGCCCCGGCCCTGCCGCAGGTGCACCCAGATCAGTCCTGTTCCCCGGCTGGGCCATCACGGTGGCTCTGCTTGCTGGGTGGCAGTTCCAGAGGGTTTCCAACTGCCTGCTTGCTCGTCTGCTGCATATTCCTATGTACTTGCGGGAGCTCTGACCTTCCTGGTATCATTCCTATTAAATGCAAGAAGTGTGCAGGAGAAGCTCCTCTGGCAAGAGCTAATCACTGGTTCTCTGGTCTGTGCTGGGGGCAGGAGGTCTCAGAGATGTCCTCCCACTTGACTGGCAGTGGTTTCCTCCAGAAGTGTAAGCAGATCATGGACTTGCTAATGGCTTATACTGGGTCTTCCCTTGAGCTGGGCGGCATCATGTGCACCCAGGACATCTCTGTACTGATGCACCAGGACAAGGCACCATGTCCTGGTGGGAAAGGTGCTGAGCTGGGCACACAGGACTGGGCACAGCACTATGAGAGCTGTGGATGCTTCCCTGCCTGGGCAGGCAGCAAGGCAGAACCGGAGTGGTTTTGGGCAGCAGAGGATGGGGCAGCCAAGAACCCTGTGCTGGTTGCATGCTGAGAGGGTCCTGTGCAGAGAAGTGACCCCTTCCCAGCCACAGAGTTAAACAAACAGGCAAAAACCACAGGCTTCAGCTGGGTTTGACCTGTGTGATTAGGAACAGAGATGGTGATAGTGGCTTGAATGCAGAGGAAGGAGCAAAATAATCCATGAGCATGCTGGAGAGTCTGGCAGCTGCTCGCACGAGGGGTGAGATGCAAAGTGCTGGTCTGTGCTTTCCCAGTCGTGCACCCAGCAAGGCTGCTTCTACAAAACATGAAGGTTAAGAGAGGAAGGATGCCAAACCACTAACAAAACAAACCCTGCTGCTGCAAGGAATCCCAGAAGCGTCTGGAATTTGCCTGTGAAGCCGGGCAGCCCCTGCTGCCCATCTGCTCGTCTGGTCTCTCCATTCACACACTCTTTTTTCCATTATTTTACAAATTAAAAATTGCAACAGTTTCTCTCCAGGTTGGAAGCCAGCGCAGGGAGGTGGCTGGTGACTGAGGTGACTCCCCTGTGCTCCCAGCGCAGCCTGATCTGGGCTTCCCGCATCTCTGGCCCAGCCCTTGGGAGGTTATCCATCTCCAGAGGTGTGAACGCACCCGCCTGCTGTGTGAAACCTTGCTCCACAGGATTGGTTCAGATCCCACTTCTTCAGAACAGGTCATGTTCGGATCCCACAGTCCAGCTGACACCAGCCCAGTCCCTCTCTGAGGAAAGGGAGGATCAGTCGCTTTGAACTCCAGAGGTTGCAGAGAAGATGCCGGGGTGGGGTGTGAGGGTGCTGGCGATGGGCACGACCTGTGCCCACCGGGCAGCCGGGGCCAGCACCGAATCACTCCCCAGCCTGTGGTTCTGACCCGGTTCATAACTCACAAGCTACAGAGCAGCTACTAAAGGAAAAATCCTTTTATCCACAGCACAGTACTCTGTTAAGCTGATTACTTGTTAATTGCTCCCATTCAACTGGAAGCAGGTAACCTTTGAATTTTGCCCATCGATGCACCGCTATCGAGTGATAGGGGGTTCATTCAGCGTCCCCAGAAGCTGCACCATTGCTGCACCCCGAATGCTCTGCTGGTGTGAACAAAGCCCAGAGGAAAATACCTTCTCCCGGAGCAGCCCTGGGTGTTGGGACTGGTGGAAGTCACTCTCCAAGTTCAGGCTCTGAATAGGCATCTACCACATGTTACCCATGGACAGACACAGACCTCAGGGCAGCTCTACGCTGGGTTGTGTATGCAAGCCCCTTCTTGAAGAAAGGAGGAAAAAAAAAGAGGTAAGTTTCTCTGAGGAATGCATTCCAGCTGCTGATACACAAAGCTACTGCTGAAACTGGAAAACGTAGAGCTTGTATGATCACCCTTTATCTTTATTGCTGCCTCAGAGTGAAGGAACTTGATTAACTTCATTTTTAATGTTGCCACTGGAGTCTGTGGGAGTCTTCCCCACTCCTGACAGACTGGCTAATTGCACATTGCAATGAGCTGCACTTCATCTCCCATCCCAGGGGACAAAGGCTTCAAGACCAGACTTCCATGGCTGTTGTGTTCCCACAGCTGTGTGGCTCAGCTTCCAGCTGCTGAGCTGGTGAACACCAGCTCTGCCAGCTTTGTTTCTGTGCCACCAGGAGCCACTGTCCTGACCGACCAGCAAGTCTGGGTGCCAAGCCCAGCTCGAGCTCTGTATCCCCCTCGATGCCAGGGTTCCTGTTAACGCTGTTGCGGTCCCAAGGTGATGCCTGGTACTGGTGGGTGCTGGTCCCGTGCCTGCACCCTGTCAGTCCTGCTGTGAGCACCACAGGTCCATTCCACATAGGGGCTGCCATGCAGCTGGCAAAGACTGGTGTCCCGTGCCCTGCACCCAGTGCTTGTTCCCAAACCAGGCTCCTTGCGCAGCCCAGGGCTCCCTGTGGCACAGCAAAGCAGGTATTTACTGGTCTCTTGAAGGTGTTGGAATGTGGCAGGAGAAAGGTTGGGAGGTTTCTAAGCATGGTGCTCCCATTGCTGTGTTGGGGGGAGGGTGATCAGCAGCACTGGTCAGGGTCTCCTTGGGCCTGTGGAACATCAAACCCCCTACAAAACACTTCCATGTGTGCCCGCCACTCCCTGCACGTCAGTCATGCTTTATTAATCCATTGGCCAGCATGAGCGTTGCTGTCCCCACAAGTGTTCTTTCATGTTTGCCTACAATCTCTATGTCATCGCACAAAATCAAGAGTAATTATGAACAGATACCAGCCCCTCGCTCTCCCTCCCCCCCGTTGCTGCTCCTCAACATCTGGTTTCCACAAGCACTCTTGGGGGTGCTCGGAGCCCTGGCTGTGCTGCACAGACCCTCTGAGCAGCTCTGCTGAGAGTTAACCTCGCTCCCCCTCCCTTCCCCCCATAATTTTTCATTGTGATGGGCAATCAGCATTGAACAGATTTGGATTCTGGGCCTGCTGTGGGGCTCAGCACCAGGTCTGCCCTGTCCTGCAGCAAACCCCATCCATCTCAGCTCTGTCCTGGTCTCCTTTTACCATCCCCACTTGCCATTTCAAATCCCGTTTTTAGAGTGCAGCCTGCTGGCGGCAGGGCTCTGGGGGAAAGAAATGCTGCCCTGTCCACATGCAGAGGCTTTAACCACTGTCCTTCCACTGAGTCTTTCTGTTCGGAGCAACCTGCTCTCACACCAAGCCCCACTCAGATGTCTGATGGGAGCATCTTGGTTGCTCCCTGCAACACTTGTCGCTTCCACCTTCCTCCAAAGAAAGTCCCCTGGAGCATCTGCACAATATCCCTCCTTGGCTTTCTTCAGGAGTGAGGCAGGAGCAGGTCTGAGGTTTGTTCCAGTTCACCCTGGGCAGTGTCCCTCTCCCACCACCAGTGACTATTAACCCCAAACTGGGAAACACTGGATGCACTGGACCCTTCTCCAGCTGTTTGAAGCTGTTCCTGTTTATGTTTGCTCTGGAAGATGAACAGGTGCTGGCAATTTAACTAATCAGGTACCATCTACGTCTCCTCTGAACTGATTCCTTTGCAATACGCTCCAGCGGCTGCTTGGCCGTCCGACAGCCGCAATTACACAAACATCCCAGTGCACATGGTCCTTATTACGGGCACAAGATGTGCTGTAAGCCCCTAATTTTTGATGGGGCCTAGAACTTGCTGCATCAGCTTTTTTGGGCCACTTGCAGATGATTTTCTTTTGCTGCCCTTTTAGGTGGGAAGGGGCTCCGAGGGGCTGCAGGATGTGTATTTGGGGG
>NW_010330004.1:0-509 GCF_000700745.2 Antrostomus carolinensis
AGCGAGGCAGCGAGGTGTGGGCCAGGGTGGGCTAGGAATGAACCTCTGCCCATGCAGGTGCCTCCCTGTGCGTGGTCCCCCACCATGGCACGTCCCCCACCACGGAATGTCCCCCACCATGGCATGTCCCCCACCATGGCACGTCCCCCACCACGGCACATCCCCCACCATGGCATGTGCCCCACTATGGCATGTCCCCCGCTGTGGGATTTCCCGTTGCCCATGCTCACCCCTGGGGTTACCTTCGGGGGGTGTGAGGAGTCGAGGCCAGATTGCAAACACATCCTGCCCTTCCCCTTCCTTCCCCCAAAACCAGGGCTCATTCTGCTCCCTGACAACTGCCACCGCCATCCCCTGGCACCAGCAACCTCCCGCCCCGTCCCCTGCTCGGAGGAAGGGCACCCTGAGCACCGCTGGCGGAAGGGGAAACTGAGGCACGGCCGAGGGCAGGAGATATCTGGCAGCAGGGGCTGTGGTCGCACCCACAAACCACAGCCACCCCAGCAGGC
>NW_010330004.1:530-994 GCF_000700745.2 Antrostomus carolinensis
GGCAGTGGTGACAGTCGTGACCGAGCCCCAATGGCATCCCTGTGACAGGCTCTGAGCTCCCTGGCCCCTCTCCCACCGCAGCCGATCCCAGGAGGCCACGGTGGGTTTGTTTCCGAGACCCCCAGCCCCGTGAGGACCAGCACAGCTGCGGCGAGGGTCTCTCCTGGCATCCCCGGCGCATCCCTGCGGTGAACCTGCCACCGCACAGCACCGAGGAGCCACCAGCTCCTGCTTTGGTACCTGAAAGCAGCAGCGATGTTATTTTTCCCCCTCCCTGTGGCAACGCTCAGATTAAATCACGCCCCGTCGATGTCGATACTCGATCGTGGCCATTTCGGTGTGTTGGAGCCAAAATCACAGGCACCAACAGGTCTCCCTTCGGCCTCTCCCACCTCTAAGAAAATCCGATACCAAAAGGAAGCTCCAAAGTGGAGCGTTATGGGAGCCCGGGCCGGGTCGGTGCA
>NW_010330004.1:1245-2237 GCF_000700745.2 Antrostomus carolinensis
AGTGGGCATGGTCTGTGCCGGCCCTGGCTCTTCCCAGCTTTTCCTGTTGGGTCTCTGCCGTGGGAAGGTGTTGGAGGATCCCAAACGGGGAGGCTGGGGTTCAGGGGAGCACGGTGGGTATGCACGGGGCCAGGAGGATGTGCAGTGCCATATTAATTGGCTAATTGCCAATTAATGCCCCCTTGGTCCAGCCATGCCCCAGCCCTTGGATGGGACGTGTTTTGGTGAACCCACACCAGGACACAGCTCTGGGACAGTGGGACATCCTGGGAAAGGGGGGTGGCACAGGGACGCTTGCGGGACTGGAGCCATCCCTGGGGGCACGAGTGGCTCTGGACAGGGCTCCTGCCCGCAGTGTCTGCCCACAGCCCTGCCAGATCCTGCTTCGGAAAGCTGCCTCCTGCCTCGTGGAGCAGCAATAGGATTACACGGGAATGAGTCTCCTAGCAATGAACAGAGAAATAAATCCTGTAAGGCAGGACAGGATTTATTAGACTTCAATATTCTGGAAATAATGAGGACATTTCTCTTGGCTTGTAATATCACGGGACCCAACAGGATCACAACAGGGATTTATCCCGCTGCCTTTCCATGGCGTTGGGTCGCTTTTCAGCTGCGGAGAGGAGCTGGTGGGGGGACATCACTTGCCTTTCCAAAGAGCGGGATGGCAGGGCAGCCCCTTCGCCTCCAGAGAAGCCGAGGCAGAGCGTGGGCCTCGGGCTGTCCCAACAGTAGCTGCTCTGTTCATCTCCCCATTCATCCCCCGGCTGGGGCTGTGCCACCGCTGCCCGCTGAACCTCAAATGCTGGCACCAGCACCCACCACTGGCATGAGGATGGATGCCTGGGGTGGGGACCCTCACTCAGGGGGGGTGGGAGACCCATGAGCTGCCCCGTTACTCACCATTAGTCTCTGTTACTCCCACTCCACCACAGCCAGAAACCCCGCGGTGCTGCCGGATGGGACATCGCTGGGGGGGAAAGAGGTGGGAG
>NW_010330004.1:2297-2804 GCF_000700745.2 Antrostomus carolinensis
CAGCTCTTCCCAGCCCTGGTGCCCATGGGGAACTGGGGAGATGCCAGTCCATAAGTGCGGGTTGGACGTTGCTGGTTCCACTGCGGCTCTGGATCACGGCCACGGCAGCACAAGCCCCAACCACCCGGGCACACAGACACAATCGCTGCCTTGTTCGGGGCTCGGCTGCACAAGGGGCCCCTTCAGGTGGCCGGGGAAGGGGGAGCCACCGCAGGGCTGAACTCCTCGGGGTGAGGTGATGCTCAGGCCATGGAGGACTCCTTGGAGGGCCAAAATGATCCTGAGCGAACACCCCGGGTGGGTCCTGACCCACGGAGGACACATGAGCTTCCTAGAGAAGATGACTCAAGGTGGGAACATCTTGAAAGAGGGACCCACATCTCCTGGGAGCTTTGTTCCTTCCAGAAAGCTCAGGGCTGGCGGGTACCAGGGCCACCCCCCTTCGTGGGAAGGCGGCTGGGGGATGGAAATAGCAAGCAGCTCGGCTTTTGGCTTTTCTTTTTTTTT
>NW_010330005.1:0-2553 GCF_000700745.2 Antrostomus carolinensis
GCCGTGCCGTGCCGTGCCGAGCCGTGTGCGGGGCTGCTGCTGCGAAGCCGACTTTGTAGCTTTTTCTAATGCCTGTGAGATAAATGGCGATGCAGTCGTCGTGCGGTGTAAGGGGCCGGTAATTTCTTAGGTGTCGTTTTCACAATTTCTGTGATTCTTTTTAGCTAAATGATCTGTAATGGGTTTGTGGGGTTTTTTTAGCTGGGATGGAAATTCTACGATGCAGACGATTATCATTCTCCAGAGAATAAAAAGAAGATGGCAGAAGGGATACCACTAAATGATGAGGTACCTTGCACAAACCCTGAAGCGTTTATCTTTGTCACCCCTGGCACATCGTGTTGAAGTAGGTGGTGCTTTATGTAGACTAAGCTGATTGTAAGCATAGGCTGAATTTATTGGTCTGCAGTTGGTATGAGGGGGAGGCTTCTTGTTTACAAAGGATTCTGCATAAAAAAATATTTTCTCAGAACGTGCTCAGTAGCTTAGAAGGGGTTTGATGCTGATTCAGGATTTGTCAGAAAACTCCCTCTACATCAATTTACAGAGTTGCAGCTTTAGATTACGTGCTGCTTCTTTGAGCTAAATACATGAAGACAGAGACGTGTCACCACTCAAGTATATTTAATTGCTTTCGGTCACTGCAGTGATTACTCCACAACCTTCTGTTTTATATGCTCCTGCTTAACATGTGCTTCCTTCCCTTCAGCCTGAACAGATAAAAATGATCCAGTTTAGTTTTAAAATACTTATGACTTCAGACACTTGAGTTAATTAGAAAAGTTACAAGGTGACACCTCTTGAACTTTTTCTGGGAAATCTCTAGAAACATGAAGCTGAACTAGGGAGTTCTTCAAAGCACTCTCTGTAGACTGAAAAAGAAAATTATAGATTCTTGTTAAAAGTTTTAATCTTTTGCTAGTGTCTGGAAGTTCATATAAGCCAGTATGTTGTTTAAAGCAGCACTGTGCAACTGAATGACTAAACCATTGGTGCATGGTGCCCAGCAAGAGGGAAGCAACTCTTCTAAAACACCAGAGGGGCAAAAGTGTGAGAGCCTTCTTGAATGCCAGTGGGAAGTTATTCTGTAGCGAGAGTAACAAAAAGTTGTTGCATTTACTTGTCCCCTTTATAATTTGTTGTGCTCACCCAGCAGTAACGGCACTGAAAGACGAAATGGGAGTAATTGTTTAGTGCTCAGTAGGTATGACAAAAGTTTGTGGGAGCTTAAAATTTAAAATAAGATTATAATGAGAAACTGATCAATCATGCACATTGTGTTTGCCTAAGTACTGAGCAAAGGTCTTGCAAAATTGTGGCTAAGATTGCGTTTATTTGTGATTGCTACTGACATGAAAATGCTGTAATTAAGTTATTGCAGATAACTAAATTTAGATCTGTCCCTGAAAACCTCAACTTTTATCCAAAGCATTATGTATGTATGCCAAGGTACAAGGAAAAAGAAATAACATTTCAGGCTGTACATTTGAACTGGATAATAGAAGCAAGAGAGAAGTTATCTGTCCTTCAAAGATTTACAAGGTGCTGCCTGCATGTAAATACACCTTACTTCCATCAGATAGCTGTAGCTATCTGTAATATAAAAAGTACTATTCCACTAAAAACATCTTCTTGATAATATGCCTAGCACTTCTCGTTAGCCTTCAGACAGTGGTAGCAAATTTACATTAGGAAGAAACAATCAAAACTGAACTTGCTGTACAGTTAGAAAAGGCTCATTTTCATCTGTAGTCATAATGCTTTAGACGTTAGAAGCAATTGTTTCAAATCAATTTCATGAACAATTTTGAACTAACATATTTTCTTTCTAGGACAGGATTCCCTGGCTCTGTGCATTGCATGACGTACTAAGGAGGTAAGAGAACATCTAGCTCTAAGGAGTTTGGGCTAAAGACAAAAAAACGTACAAAAGTATTTTGCCCATTGCATTCCAGAGCAGATATATATGTAGTAGTGTAACACATCCTGCAGGTAGTAAAGCCATTCTGTTTTCACTAATCTAAGTTGTCACAATTGTTGCTGACAGTGAGATAATCCATGAATAATAGTGTTGGGAAAATTGTTGCCAATGATAGTTGTTTTTCTGCCATCTGTAAAAATAATTTCAAGGATCCAGTTCAGTAATAAACCTGACAGTAGCTACTTACAAAGGACATAACTACAAAATACACTGATAATGACAGTAGGATAAAATTTTGTAAGATATTGTCAGTTTGAGTAAGATATAGTATCGGGTTTGCTTGAGAAGCTGATGAAGTACAGGCTGGATGAGAAGACAGTGGGGTGGATTGTCAACTGCCTGAACAGCCAGGGTCAGAGGGTGGTGATCAGTGGCACAGAGTGTAATTGGAGGCCAGTAACTAGCAGTGTACCCCAGAGGTCAATACTGGGTCCCATCCTGTTTAACATCTTCATTACTGATCCGGATGATGGGGTAGAGTGTTCCCTCAGCAAGTTTGCAGAGGACACCAAACTGGGAGGAGTGGCTGATCCAGAGGGACGTTGACAGGCTGTAGAAATGGGCTGACTGGA
>NW_010330005.1:2570-8010 GCF_000700745.2 Antrostomus carolinensis
ACGCTAAGTCCTGCCCCAGGGCTTCTCTCCTTTGTTCAGCAGAACTAACGAGCCATTTTGCTATACCACAATGTGGATGTATTTTTCATTTTCCTTTTTGATAGAGAAGACTCCTCTAGACAAGATACAATTCTGGCCTGTTCTGCACTGAAGAAGATGTATAGGCATATATTAGTTAGTGGTGCATCTGCAATTGAAAGCAACCAGCCAGAGCAACCAGGAGAAAAGGCAGCACTGAAGATCCTCTTTGTTCATTTGGATGGGCCTATAGACATCATTGTTGGACGCCTGGAGAAGAGGAGAGGACATTTTATGCCACCTGAACTTCTCAAATCTCAGTTAGATACTCTGGAGCCTCCTCGTGCACCAGAAAACTTTATTACTGTCAGTATAGAAAAATCTCTCCCTGAAATAGTGCTGGAGATTGAGTGTGCCATTTTCCAGAGTGAGGCTATTCTGGAGTAAGTTTCTGAATTACACACGCGGAAATTCCCTTGTGGATATCACGGGTATGCAACAGCATTTTAATTATTAAATTGTTTATTAAATCAAAACAACTTATTTTTCCCAATAATTAAATGGATTGCAATGTTAAGAGCTGGTTTACTACTTTGGTATTCTTATTCTGTCTCTGTAAAAGACAGGTAAGATTAAATTTTCAAAAACTGTCAAACCTTTTAAATCCTTCACCAAATGAAGTTAAAACTCACATTTTAGGAAGAGCCTGCTTTTGAACATCTTCCCAAGGGTCACACACAATAATTTTATAATTTCTTCATTTTAATTTTTACTCTGTCAAACATGGAGATAGGCAAATCTGCTATTAAGTGATGAAATAATTTACAGCTTTGTTAGAAACAATATATTTATTTTTTTTAGAAGTATGAGAGGCGGGAATGTGCATGACAAAGTTCTGTGCCTTACAGTACCACTATCTCACTGCCAGATTTTCAAAAAGTTTTAGCTTCTGTGTGTCCTTGCTAACCTCACCAGGGCACTTACTGTATTGATACTTACTGTGTCATGAACTCTTACTTTATGCATTGAACACCAAGCTGAAAAATGTGGGGAAAAAAGGTAGTGATGATGAGGCAGTATACAAAAATATAATGGTATGGAAAGCTTTAGAAATAAAGTATAAGTGGCATTATATTGGCTCTGAATTCGCATCTTTCACATACAAAGCGTACTCATCGATGAAGTGCAGTGGAGAGTGAATCAATCCATGATCTAAGGTGCTGAATACAAGACTGATAGATGTTTCTCCTTTTTTTTTTTGAAAAACTGCCTTACTCTTTCACAGTTGGACCTTCTTCACTTCCCTTTTCTGGTGTGCTCGAGTCTTCCATCTCAGCCAATGCCCAGTCCTCTGTATGCTTACAGACAGGTGTTCATACAAGTGCTTTACAGCTTAAGATCAAAGTATTTCTAATACACATTTTTCACATCTTTTTGTTGTAATCGGAAAATTCCAAGTGTCCGGTTGGTTACCTAACTCACAGAATTTAAGGTTAAAATCCTTTTTAATTGTCAAAATGCGTTTTTTTTAAGTGTTCCTTATGCCTTGTTAGACAAGGGGTGCCTTTTTAGCTTAGCTTAATGAAAACTGCATATAGTTTCTGCAAGAAAGACTAAAGTGATATCTGAATGGAGTCATCCATCTTTTGTGTAATTTTTACCCAGGTAACTAGTTGACACATCCACCCAGAAGTGGTCTTTCATTGTTTGTTCGTGACCTGGAGAGAGAATACCAGGCAGCTACCAGTCTTAGTCTGCTGCTGTATGATACAGCAGCACTAGAAAAAACGCTTGCTCTCATTTCAGAGCCTGTTTGTTCCGAGAACCAAGGTACAAGCTTCAGACTTAGAGGCAAAGTGCAAGAGATAGGTCTATCTGGCTGATTCTTTACACCCTCAAATTTCAGAGATTAGGCACCTCTTCAGATCAAGTGACTCATCAGAACTGTAAAAGTTTAGTAGCTATGAAAATAAAAAAACCTGGCACCCTCTTGTAGTACCTCTGCTATTAATGAAGGCTTCGTATACAAAAAGCTTTTCTAATACACCCATTAATAAATACAGATTCATGCTAACTTTTTTCAGACAAAAAAAAGAAAACAGAGCAAGACACGGTACGGTAAATGGAAAACAGCTGCATCCTGTCACAAACAGATGATCAGACCTTCAAATTAAAAAAAAATAAAATAAAATTGGGAAACATTTTCAAGTGTGAGTGCCAAAAAGGCTAGACTCCGATTTTCAGATATGCTTGTCAGCATTTATAGCATGCTTACAAAGTGGCTGGCACTGACAGAAAATTATACCCAACTCTTAAAAAACGTTCTCTTTTAGGGAATTCTATGTAGGCACCTTACGTTTTGGAAGTCTTTTCTAAACAAAATAGTATGTTCTTACTTAACAGGCAGTCCATGCTTCTTCAGATTAGGTCAGGGTATTTCTTACTCTTTGCTTCAATGACAGGAATATTTCCTTCCCTTAACCTTTTAATATATTTGCTTTTTGCTTTTACTTAAAGCAAAGCAAAGCATATCCACAGTTCAAATGATGCTGAAAGGACAATAAAGCAGCCATTTAAATTAACATGCTACTAATCTTGTGAATGACCAGTGCAGTGTTCCTTACTGCAGTTGAGTACTTTAGTCTGTTATGTCCTAATTATCTGTGCTTGAAGATTGTAATTCCCACTTACATCCTTCCATTAAGAGACACCTCTGTACCTTCACTATTCTAGTCTCCATATTAACTAGAAATTATCAGCACCTAAAGCTAGTCATATTTTGCAGACCTAGTGTTCATGAGGTCCTTGTTTCCAAGAACGGGCAGCTGGCAGTTACGTGGATGAACACAGTAAGATGTTATACCCCAATTTTTTTCAGAATGTTGATATGAAGATAATGCTGAGCATTCGCATTTCTCTCTCGGAATCTCAGAACAGGAGGGAGTTTGCCTCTACCTTGCTCCATCTCAGACGGGGACAGATACAGAAAAAAAATTGCAGAACCTGCCTCTCTAAGCAAACAAGTAGAAACTAAGAAGCCATTACTTCCACTGCAAAGCGTGGGTGAAATCTTTAGGAACATTATAGATGCTTTCCCTCTAAACTCTTCCTGCTTGCTTTTTGTTTAGAAAAGGTTGCAAGTCTCCTGGGAAACTTTTCATTAGCTCCATTTGATGTTAGATTTATTTTCCCCAACATAGAACCCAGCTTGTGTACTTAGCTGGGCAGGAGCGTTGCAACTGTTTCTTCAGCTTTTGTCACTTAAACTTTTGTCACAGTGCACATATCTGAACTTCACAATGCTAAATCCACAGGGGTTTGCAGGAGTGGTTGGCTTTTTCCCCTCTACAGGGCAAGCCTGGTTGGTTTCTGCTGGCCTGTTCACATGCAGCTCCAGGAATGCACAAGTTGCTTAGAAAGAATACCGAATTGCATTTCCCAGGGCTGTCTGTGGGCTCCAGCTCCACAACTTGAGACAGTACCAGATACTGCACAGAAGTTTATTGTCTCAACTGATTGCATAGACTGCTACCTACTATTCTGAAATATTATAAAGCATTACTTCTGTTCACTTAATATCCTGTGCATCACAACTTAAAAGATTAACATGTCAGTCTTAATCTAAATGCTAACTGCCTAGACCCACTCTCCAGTGTTAATGAGTCTGTGCAGGTGTACAGCGGAAGGAAAAGACTGCAGAACAATCTCTGTACTTAACTTTCATTTACCTGCCCAAACACAATCCTACATTTGATTTACTTTTTTTTTTTTAAATGAACTTAACACTATATTAGGGATGTTGTATCCAGGTTAGTTGCAATTCATGTTAGTTGGGCAGGTTATTTATACTTAGCTCAGGTTATTTGGATGCAAATTTTCTGTCCATATTTTGAAATTCTGCAAAGGCAGCAATAACTAAGGAGGAAACAACTGGAGTTAGAAATTGCTTTTCTGTCTCTGCTATGAGCACAAATTATCTATGGAAGGTATATGTACTATACCTCCTCAAGAGTGTGTGCTAAGCACAGTTTGTAGCATGCTGTGTAAATACTACAGCATAAGCATTTTCCAATACTATAATAAGGGAATAAAAATGAAATGTTAGATCCCAACAGCAGTATCCATTCATACATTAAACACAGGAAGAGTAGAGTCTTCTTAAACTGCACAGGTTATCCATACAGACAAAGGAACAGACGTAGCTGCCTGCCAACTCATCTCTTGAGGTGGAGCCAAGAAGAGAATTAGACAGACCACATCCTTTACAAAACTAGCCATCATGTCATATTCCCAGTACTACTGCAACAGTGTTTGATTTGAATGTACACATTTTAAATCTTTTAAATGGCATCTGTCAGTTCACACTGCCATGACTTTTAGCATTTTTCTTTTTGCAGCAGTTACTTTTTCTAACAGTAATTGGGTGATCAGGCAAGGCAGTTTTGTAGACAATCCTATCAGATAATTGGGTCCAGTATAGGGGAAAAGAAGAAAGTAGGAAAATAAAAAGAGACAACCTGCAGGCACTCATGCCTTTCTTCTGGTCCAAAATGCAAGCAGCAGATTTCAAATACAAGTCATCAAAATTCTCAGAGTTAACTATAAGACTGTTTCTGAAAGAAGACATAGATGATACTTCTGAAGAGAGAATTTTAAAAAGGACAGGAAAAGGGGCAACAAGTGGGGGTGGCATGAACAGGAACATAATAGTATGCTATTACACCGAGAAGTGCGATCTTGCTTTTATTGTTAAAGATGTAATGAAAAGTCTATCCTACCTATAAACCTTGTGCTGCTTACTGTGTTGTGGGAATATAATGGAAGACTGGCGAGGAGGACTGTAAATACGCTCAAGCAACTTGCAGCTGGGGTGTCAAAAAACACACACATCACACTGCTAATCACTGTTCAATCTTACGTGCCTGACAAGTAGAACATCTGCATTTAGATAACACAGGCCTGTGACAGACTCAGGGGCACCCTGAACATGCCTGGGATTCCTGCCCTGCTGTGAGAAAGACCAAAGCACAGTGGAAAACTGCTGCCTGCAAAAAATCCCTGCTATGTACAGGCGACATTCTGTGATTCTGTGAAAGCAGCAGGTTCGGAATCTCTCTCCCTCACTCCAGCAAGGACCGAGCTCTGCGGTGCCTGCGTCCCCGCTTACGTGCCTCTGCCCCGGGTGCTGCTTCAGAGATCCCCCAGTTTGGGAGGTGAAGAGAATAAATTTGCTTTTTTGCATTTTATCCATGGTTTTTGTGGTTGTTCCTGTGTCCTGCCTGTATCAGCTCACATGTGTTTTCTGATAAAACTGAAGTCCCTCCTATGCAAAAGATGGCTCAGTGTTTTACTTGTATTTGGTTTGCGTGGTAAGGTTTTGGTAGCAGGGGCTGCATAGGGGTGGTTTCTGTGAGAAGCTGCC